>NC_061074.1:11769771-11999771 GCF_021917145.1 Hypomesus transpacificus | reverse complement strand
CCCCATTGTCAGCAGAGCCAAGAGGGTTCCAATCTTCTCAGAAAGAAATATGGGTCATAAAGATACTGTAACACTGTGTGTGTTTGTGTGTGTGTGTGTGTGTGTGTATATATATGTATATGTGTGTGTACGTGTTTGTGTGTATATACGTGTATATGTGTGTGTACGTGTTTGTGTGTGTAAGATGAGAACAGGCTGAGAACATCATGTGAGCAGTAATTAGTCTTAATTGGTTCAGTATGATGATTATTTATTATTTTTTCCTGAAACGCTTTATTCATGGAGCCTGTGGACACACACACAGGAAGTCCGGGCTAATTACTAATGGATGATGATAAAGGGTTGGGAAGGGGTCAGCCAAGGTGTGTGTGTGTGTGTGTGTGCATGTGTGTGTGTGTTTGTGTGTGTGTGTGCGTGTGTTTGTGTGCGTGTGTGTGTGTGTTTGGTTGTGTGTGTGCGTGTGTTTGTGTGCGTGTGTGCGAATTTAGCAAAACAGACTTCAGTCCCATGACAAAGCTCAGCTGTACACAAACTTTGACCCAAACCTTTCAAAGCCGATCGAACACACAATACAGAAATATGTGTCCGCGTAGACATGACTAACCCTAACCCAAAACCTGATAGAGCACAGCAACAGAACAAATCGTCGACAGAAACTCAATACGGACTGAAAAAAAGGAACAATTGTTCCGAGTATGTCGGATCAAGGAAAGCCAATCTAAGGGGCGATCGTTGAGCTGCTCATTCATGCCTTTGTTTCAGTTCCAATCCTTTTCCCAAATGCCGTTAGCTAGAGCCCCAACCCTATGGTGCTGGGCCTGGCTTCAGGCAGGGTCGGAGCGGCTAAGGCCCTGGGAGCCTTGGTTCCATTCACAAAGCCTCTCAGCTTACCAAGCCCACTGACCAGGATTAGCATACGGCTCTATTCACTGTCAACTCCTCCAGGTACACCCACGGGTCCGGCCGCTCGCACACGCACGCACACGCACACACACACAAACAATGAATGCAGTCCTGTGGAGATGTGGGTGGACATACTGGGCTGGCTGGAAGACAAGGAGGGGGGGGGGAGGGGGGGGGGATTCAACCCCAAAAAGAAGCCTGGTTGAATTCTACAGGTCACCAGGAGACCCCCCCCCCCCCCGTTCTCCTCTTTCTCCTCCCCACAAAAGCCCCCCCCCCCACCCCACCTCCTCCACCCTCCCTCAGTCCGCCAAGCGAAGACAAGAGAGGAGAGTCAGACCTGCCTATTGACGTGGCGTTGCTTCCTTCTCAGTGCACGTTTTGGTCTTCAGCTGTGTGTGTGGATTCCATTCATTCATGGAGATAAGAATGCTCCCCCCACACCCACTGCCTCCTCCCCCAACCCCAACCCTGAAACATTTCCAGCCCCCTGCCTGTCCCCGAGGACGGTCAACGGTCTTCTGTCCCCCTGGAAATCACTCCACCCCTCCCTCTCTACCTTTCCTCCTTGTGGATTTCTCTTTTCTCTCCCTCTCCCCCTTATCCTCCTCACCCTCTGTCTGAGGTTTAGAGCCCACTTCTCTCTCTCTCTCTTTCCTGCTCTCCTATTCCTGTCTCCCTCGCGCTCTCTCTCTCTCTCTCTCTCTCTCTTTCCTGCTCTCCTATTACTGTCTTTCCCTCCCTCCGTCCCTCTCTCTCTCTTTTTCTTTCTCTTTCCATCTCTTTTTCTCTCCCTCTTTCTCTGTCTCTCTCCTTCATTAGTATTACAGTCACCTTGATCCTGTGAGGCTGGATAAACACCATTTATCACAGGGGGTCCATGTTTGCACCGCAAACTCAAACAGGAAAGTCGAACGCAGGTGACAAATAGCATTCCTCTCTCTCCCCTCGGCTGGGTGGTGTGTGTGTGTGTGTCTGGGGGGGGGGGGGGGGGGGGGGGGGGGGGGTTACATGTGGCTGCCTTGCACCCATTCACACACACTCCCTCCAATGACCTTTGACCTCAGACACACACTCGCACAACACTCACACTGGCCTAAGACACACATAAGCCTGTATGCACACACGCACACACACACACACACAACACACAACCTCTGGCCCTGCATCCAGGTGCACCTTCTCCCACTGATAGAGTGGGAGCAGGTCAGACTGTACCTAGATAGGCCTCCCTCAGACTAATGAGAGGCCAGCTTGGTGGTGGTGGCAGGTGAAGTTAACATGAGAAGTCACACAGCTGAACATCTAAATATTTATATTTGGTGACTGCAGTCTATTGATCACTGTTCGTCTGCACATTATATCAAAGGACACATTTCAAACCGGACGGAGAATTTGAAATACTACACTGAAATAACTTGAGCGCATGAAGATGTATATGTCTGCAGGACATGTGTGCTGGTTAACCAGACACACACTTTATCTAAAATGGAGGACTTAGATCTAACAGCTGCAGTGGCATGTTTTTCTTACAGCTCACTGAGGTAAGCTGATAAGGCGAGCGAAGCTTCCTTTCCAAGCTGTAGTAGGAAAATCCAATCGCTCTTGTTCAATATCGAATCCTTAGGATTGGATCTTAACTTATGACTGAATCTGGCCACGAGTTTGTGCAACCTTGCGCCGTGGCAGATGGTCAACACGATCCCACTGGAACAGGAACAGAGGCCTCCTCTCGTGATCAATGTCCTTCACGAGCGAGACAGAGTTCAGCCGTGTCGGCTAGCAGTGAATCATGACTGGGCGCTGGAGTTCAGTAAACTGGGTCACAGGCAATCCTGCCCCTTTTCTGGAGGTCACCTGGTCGTGCTCAGAGGTCAGAACGCCTCTGGTTCAGAGGTGGGGGTGCTTTACATTTGGGGTTGGAGGCGGTGGGGGGGAGGGGGGTGAGTGGCCTAGTATGTGCAATAGATTCTCCCTCACGTTTGGTAGGATGCAGGATTACCATGTATGTGCAGAGGCACAGTGCGTTTGGACAGGTTTTGCCATTTCCCCTTGGGATTTCAAACGTCCCCACCTAGCTCCCTAGGTGCCGGGGTAATGGGCCTAGTGTGTATTCCATGGTGAAATTCTGTTGTTACAAGCCCAAAACAGATATGTCTGGAATGCTTTCGCTGAAGGTTTTCCATGAGAGAGCACAACAGAGGGGGAAGAACAGGAACGGTTTCATCGTGTTACTGTAACACAGACGTCTTCAGAGGTTGGAGCTCTAGAAAAAGAGAGACAGAAGGTTGGGGGGTGGAGGGCCGTAACACCTCTGCCCCAGGTTCAGAGGAAGACACGCACAGTCCTGCTGGGCGTAGGGGGGAGGTGACAGTAGTCACATGAACACAGACCCTCTATGGACAGGGATATCCAGACCTGGGGCTTCTGATAGGAGCTCTTTTAATCCACTACTCTTAGGCCCAAATCCCAGAGGTGTGACCTCTTACTGTCCACTGGGATTGGATCTTAGAGCCCCCCTG
Source organism: Hypomesus transpacificus (assembly GCF_021917145.1). NCBI lineage: Eukaryota > Metazoa > Chordata > Actinopteri > Osmeriformes > Osmeridae > Hypomesus > Hypomesus transpacificus. Next base: position 11,996,346 of record NC_061074.1, on the reverse strand, counting down.
GTCTGACCAATGAGTAAATTGTAATTGTCTGGAATCTAAACTGCTGCTGCTGCTCTGAAATGGATCCCCCAGTCAGTTGACGGGTGGGGAGGTGTGTGAGAGTGTGTGTGAGTGAGAGTGTGTGTGAGAGTGTGTGTGCGTGTGTGTGCGTGTGTGTGTGTGTGTGTGTGTGAGTGAAGGGGTGGGGCTTAGAGCCCCATTGTCAATAATATGGGAGACTCCAGGGTGATCGTTCGATTGATTCGGCATGCGACATTATCTGAACCAGAGGCTTGTCTCGTTCTGCTTGCGTTAGCCCCACGGCTTCCCCTGTCTAGCGATGGACAGTCGATCAATAGGACAGAGATCGATAAATCCCTGATCGGAGATGGCGAAGAATGGGGATTGTATCTTCGCCGACGCTCCCTGGCATTGTCGTAAATCTGATTACCTAATGGGACCTGAGCTTCCACAGCTAAATCACTTTTATGTGAATCTAAAGCTGGATGTTTCCTCAGAACTTGGCAACAGCGGGCACCGAGAGCCGTAAAATAACTGTAAAACATTGCTTAAGCCGCGGAGGTTTATAAATAAATAATTAGGGCCACCTGGCAGGGAAGAGAGGAAAAGAAGAAGAAGAAGAAGGGCTATAGTATTTATGGAGCTGGTGAAGAGGGGGGGGGGAAAGAAAGTGTGAAATATTGCCATGTCGACATTAGCCGAGGGCTATTCATTTGGTTAAGTGGGAGGAGAGTTGAGAATGAAATAGTGGCAGAGTTCAACCGACGGTGGCACGCCCAAAAGCCTTACCCACAATCCCCCCCTCCCCGGGTTGATTAAGGCGGTGCATCTCTTTTCATTCCATTAACGTGTGAACCGAGCAGCCAATTAGAAAGATTAAAATCATAAAGCCGGCCCACGGCCGTTGCTCCTTTTGAAGGTTTAAGCAAAATGATGTTGACCATGGTGCAAATGTCCCCATTATATGATGATAACATTACGCTCCTCTTCAGCCCCTTCCTGCTGACGCTTTCGTCCTCGTCACGCCGTAGTCTTTCCAAGGGGAACTTAGCCCCAGGCTTGTAAATGTAATCAGCCAAAATGCTTCTGGCCACCTCTTCAGTTGGCATCCCATCCAAAACATTCTATTTGTCCAATTTGAAGTCACTGATTACACACTTTAAATTCTCCTTGCCCTTGAAAGCGAAATAAACCAGATTTACACATCCGCTATGTGTCAGCATTTCGAAACACATCAAATGCCAAAGCCACCACCGCTCGGCAGTACACGAGCAGCGGGCTCACCAAAATCCCATCTCCTCAGGGTACGCTCCAAAGAGAATCATTTTAATCTTTTATTCATGCTGTTTAATGTATCCCCTTTAATCTGGGGATAGGCCCAGGGGAGCTGTAATCTAGAAGCGGCTAGCGTTAGCCCTGGGCCCTCCTGTTTGTGTGTGTGAGTACACAAGTCCCTATTGTGGAGCCAATCAATCACACACTCATTACACCAGTGGGATGAATGCCAGGCTGTGCCCAGCTCTGCAGTATGCCCATGAGGCCCTTCAACAGGCTTGTGTTGGCCTAACCCAGGTCCATACCAGGCCTAACCCAGGTCCATACCAGGCCTAACCCAGGTCCATAGCAGGCCTAACCCAGGTCCATACCAGGCCAAAACCAGGTCCATAGCAGGCCTAACCCAGGTCCATAGCAGGCCTAACCCAGGTCCATACCAGGCCAAAACCAGGTCCATAGCAGGCCTAACCCAGGTCCATACCAGGCCAAAACCAGGTCCATAGCAGGCCTAACCCAGGTCCATACCAGGCCTAACCCAGCAACATGGCTGCCAACGATCCTGTGTCAATAGGCAGGCTGCTGAATATAATAAATAGATGCATGGGTTGCCGCTGGCATGCAGTTTGTGTGGGCATCGCTTCCCTATGTTCTGTCTGTGGTGATGACTTACCTTGCCCCCCTCAGGGAAAACTGTCTGTTGCGGCCAATGTTGCGATCCTTCATTCCATAGCAGGCTGGGGTGTGAACGGAGATGTAGGTTTTGGATTGCATTGAGGGATTGTTGGAAATGGTTTGAATTATGAATGAAAAGATGTGTGATATGGGGATGCTAGTTGTTGAAATTGACAACAAGCATGGATGGATGATGAACACTGCATTGATTTGTATTCCACAACTATTTGACCCAAAACAGCAATACAATAGCATTAACTTTTTTGTTACTTCACAAAGGTTTCTGCAGCTATGCTTTGGAAGGAGACATTTAGTCCCAATCTAAATATGTCAGTGTTCAGTGTAAGACAGGAGTGTTGAGCAAAACTAAATATGGTGCTGTCTTTTCTATTTGAGTCTGTGAAGGATGCCAAGTGTGGCCATGCACACGGCACAGCCCCTTCTCTTGCCTCTCTGCTCTTTTGTAAGAAGTCGAGGGATTCCTAGGTGCAAAGATGCTTTTTTCGGTAAAAAACAGGAGACAGAAGATATGCTTCAGGGAGGGCTAGGAAGAGAAAGAGGTGATCGAAAAAGCAATGGAAGGTGGGAGAGCAGGGAGGAGAAGACCATGCGAGGGGCTGGGGGGCCATTTGCAGCTACCTTCACCTCCCACGTCTGCCTAGTGATAACCTCTGACCTTGCTGCCTATTGGATAACTAGCAGCTTCTTGGGTGGACAATGATTGGTCTTTTCCAAAAAGAGAGTTCCATGTAATAAGATTTAGTTTGTGACCATGTTTTTTTGACGAGCTAAATAAGTCAAAGGTGTTTACTTACTCACCACACAACTTTTGTTTGTACTTTTGTTGTAAACAAGTTTGTAAACTTGTTTACAAGTTTACAAACACATACTGATTTATTGACCTTCCTATGGCTTTCGCATACTTTGTTGCACTATCCTCAGCGTATTTTCATATATGTTCTAGTCTCAAAGCACAGCTGGGGCACTGGAATTAGGATTCTGAGTGAAAGTTTTTGCTCCTCCCTCAGCCGACCACATGATCTCCATGGCTCCACCCACCTCCTGCACAACACCACTCACATGCAGCTTGTCACCACCCGGAGGCCCTTTTGGAAAACAGCACACAGTCACAGACAAAGAGAGAGATAGAGAGAGAGAGAGAGAGAGAGAGAGAGAGAGAGAGAGAGAGAGAGAGAGAGAGAGAGAGAGAGAGAGTCATCGCATAGGTCAATGTAAGCTACAAATTACTTTTGACACGTATATTTTGTCACTCTCTGCCAGAGATATCCTCCTCTGCTATCTAAGGAATGGTGTGTCGTTCCACACTGGGCCAAGACAGAGGCAGAACCAGAGCTGCCACAGCAGCAGTGATTGGCAGACCAGAGCGGTACTGGTGCTTGACTGTCTCACAGAACATGCCATTCCAATGACACAGCATTGTCTAGACAGGTTGTTGCTGTGATGGCTTTAACATCAACACGGGATTGAGAGGGGTCGATAACAAGGCAGCATGCCTATCACCATGGAGATTAGCAATGGGAATAGGGGGACCGAGTAAGATAACTGACAGTTAATCTTGAACTGAACACACAAGGACAGCTAGGCACATCCAGCGGAGTCCATGCATCTGCAGCCAGTGACAAGACAGTTATGCACCAGAGTCATTGGTGACCTTCCAACGAATAAACTTCAGCATATTTGCATAAACATGTAATTGGCTGACTGCAGGGCTGCAGGGAGGGCTGTAAGAGCAGCTAAGTCCTTTGGCTGCAGGGACGTTCCCAGAACTAGAGACATTCGGGGAGCATCTTTTGTCACTGGCCCGTCCTCGCTTGTGCCTGTAGGACCTCTCCTGAATGGTGTCATTGTGTGTGAAAATGCCTGGGGAATCTTTTGTATAATTTTTAGTTAGCTAAGGTCCTCAGCATCAACCTTTTATTGTGTGAGCTCACAGCCGGTATAGTTTCCCATCTTTTGTCAAAGGAAACCTGTTAAATATGAAAATGAAAATTCAATATGTAAAAAACTAATATATATATACTGTATGTATAGAAATAATATGAATATAATATGAATATTGTCTCTGTGATATCAAGGGTATAGACAATGTCAATAGAGTTGTATTTTTCACGTCTTCCAGTCTGCCAACTCTTGGCCCGGGCTTTAATGGGTTTTAGCTCTATATGAATGACAAATAGAGCATTATAGTGAGACAGAGCTAATGCTTTGTGAATCCTAATACAGAACAATATAGTCTTGAGTAGAGAGCAATGCTGTCCTCCCGGAATGCTCATACAAAGATGCCAGTTCATCAATTTGGAGAGAGAGAGGGGGCAAACGGTCAGCAGAGTGTGTGTGTGTGTGTGTGTATATGTATGGGGGGGGGGGGGGGGGGGCAAATAGGGTGCCAACTTCTCGTTTTTGCAGCCAGTTCTAATGGAAATATTCCCCAAGTTCTGGCTTTTTTCAAACAAGAGCACCCAATCATGCACAAACACAATAATTTTGCTTCGATGTGTGTTATGATCACAAACAAGAACTGGAGAGTGAAGAATTTCCATGGCTGGACAATTTTGTATCAGCATTGTGACATTTCTAAAATACCACTGGATAGTTGGCATGTTTGGTAGACCAAGTTCAAACACTCAAAGCACAGAAATATGATAACCCCTTCGCTGACCACTCCATCAACTGTATAAGTGTATATGCATGAACACACATGTTCTAAAACAGCACAAATGGTGCTGATGAATATCCAATTAAATATTTTGGAATGCATATTTTTTTTACTCTGTGTTTTGTTGTTACCACACAGCAAAATTACTCTAAGACATTTTTCACTTAACCCTGAACTGATCTTACAAGACTCCCAACGGGAAACTAAGAATACATGTGTATCTATTGAAGCAGCTATCAGTGAGCTAACTGCAGAGCACTTCACAACTAGACAAATTGCCCAATACATACATAACAGTGCCAAATGCACTGGTCATTTCTGCAGGAATCTTATGAAGGATTAAATGTGCCAATTTAGTTATTACATGTATTTCTATGGGGCCAATATAACAATAGTGGCCAGTTTTGTTTTCCTGAATGACTGTTGCCATGCTCAAATTCTCAATAGTGTTGACTCTAATGGAGTGTCCCCAGAGCTAAGGTGACAGATGCTATTTGTGTCGCTGGCATGAGGCATGTTAAACATCTAATGTTCCATGACATAGCATGTGGACATGCCATGGCCGGGCAAAGTACAGGTTGCATAGCAAAGGACATACAGAGTTTCAAAACATTAACTACATTTGATGTGTGACTACTTTCTCTTTGATTTATCTAAAGTAGGGCTGTCAAGTAATTAAAAAAAATAATCAAGATCACTCGCATGATTGTCTATAGTTAATCGTGAAACAATCTCACTTTTTTTTAGAATGTATTCAAAATGTATTGTAAGGAGAAATGTTTTTAATACTCAAATCAACATGGGAGTATACAAAATAGGCTTTTTACAAATGACTGTATAATATCGGAAATCAATAAACAACACAAAACAACCATCTAAGGTAGGCTACTGCGTTTAAGAACATGTTCAAATCACAAAATGGCAAACAACAGGCCTACAACATTTGACATGACTTAGGGCTAATGTGACTTAGCATCTCACAGTGTAGTGTATCTAGTTGAACCTCAAAGCAAGGTGTTTTCTCGACAATCTCTGAAAGTCAAAGAAAAATAGGCTTTGAGTCCGGTTTTCTAAAACGTAGGCCTACCGCAAGTACGCTTCAATGTGGGACATGTCCTGCTATTGGTGCCTTTCTCGTCCGCACCTGTCACAGGTGCCTTCGGGTCGGTCAGTGTTCAGATTTCATTCCTAGCGGTCGTCTTGTGCGTCTTTGCGGCAGGCTTCTGGTTTTCTTATTTTTTATGTTGCAAGTGACAAGCTGCTTTCTCTCCACAGGCGCACAGTTTATTTCAGAGAGAACGAGGACATTAACTGCAGTTTTTGGAATCCACGAGTCCCATCATCACAATTCTGTCGCGAAAGCACTCATGCCAGTGCGCCCCCTAATCACAGTGATCCATCAACTAACCCTGTAAACTTCCACCCTCTCCCTGGGCTGTTAAACTCGCTAGTAGAAGCAGGCGCGCTCATGAATGACATTACGATTAGGAACGTAGTTGTCTTCAAACTTTTGCATAATCAGTCTTCTCACTCCAAGTTTTGAATAAGAATGGTTTGAAAATAAGCTCAGCTTTGATGTCTATTAAGTACTGTACTAACCTGAATGCCTACGTCTATTTCTTCAAGTTGGTGTTCGTTCTGAACCGGGGAAATGAAGCCATGCTGCCGGTTTATCACAACAAACATGGGCATATTTCTCCCTTTAATTATTTCTACAACTTATCTGGAACCATATCAGAATGTTGCAATGAGATTATATTTATGCAGGTTAACTGACAGATATATAACAGAGTCTGACTGAACGTCTTGTAGACACCCCAGAAACAAATACTTCCAGTCATAAATATTTGACTCATTCTTAGGGCATACTGGGGGAATAAGCAAACTTCTATTTGGGTAGAACTACTGTATCTGGGTGTGTGAGAGAGAGAAAGAGAGAGAGCAAGATGGCTGGCTGGCTGGCCGGCTAGCTGGCATACTGATACACTACTTCTTGTTTTCTATGACCACTGCCCCTCTCTCAGGCTGCAGGAAGTAAGAGCAGGTCACATGGTCAGACACATCCCCCCCCCCCCCCCCCCCTAGTGTTTGTGTTTCCATAGCGAATTGCTTCATATTTTAGAAATGGGGGGTGATGAAACATTTATTGTGGGGTGATTTTTCATCAAGGCAACGAAAGAGCCTCCATCAATATTTCAATGTGCCCATACCGAGGTGTGTGTGTGTGGTGTGTATAGTGTGTGTGTTCCTGCTGCAACACCATCCACCCAGCCAACCCTGCTCTTGAGGGTAGTGCGTGTCTGTGACATGTGGATGTGTTCCTACATTTTAAGAGTTTGTTTTGAGGGCAGTGGTAACAGAGAATGAACTCATCTGCTCATCTAACCTCATCTGCTCTCTCTCCTTTCTCTTTCCCTCCCTCTCTCTCTCTCTCTCTCTCTCTCTCTCTCTCTCTCTCTCTCTCTCTCTCTCTCTCTCTCTCTCTCTCTCTCTCTCTCTCTCGTCCCATCTCTCTTTCTGAACAGGTGTTTGGGTCTACATTAGAACACTGTTTAGTCTGTAGGTTTGCCTATACTGTAAGGGCCCCTTATCCCTCAAATCCCCCCGCTCTTCCTGTTGCTGGTCTCCGCGGTAACACGCTCCTCTCCGAGCAGTTCCAGCTGTCACACTCGTTCAGAGTTCACCGCGCTGGTTTTAGTCCGCCCATCAAATATTCATGACACGGCGAAGGGGGGGCGGCAAGTTGGCTCTGCGCTCTCCTGTCAATCATCCCGCTCCCTACTTCCGCCACCACCCCCCCCTCCCCCCCACTCGTCCTCACCCTCTCGCCTCCCATGTCGGCCCTCTCTTCCCTCGTGTCCCCCGCTTCTCTCCCGCCAACCACGCGGGTCAAGTTGCTCTTCTGCTCCGGAGGGAAGGGAACGCGGCGGCAAGGACGGCGGAGGGGTGGAGGGAGAGGAGGAGGAACTGATGCCGAAAGGGGACTGACTGAAGATGACAGGGGAGGAAAACATGGAGGATGACACCTAGGTTTTAGATTCACATCCCAGGCAGCCCTCTCTCGGCATAGGGAACACTCTCTCGTACCATCCACACAGGGTTTCTCTATGTTCCTTTTTTATGTACATATGACTTGTAATTGGATGTAAATATGTAAGCAGTGTAGTGTGGTTGGTTGTGGTTAAAGTAGATCCGCAGGGGGGAAACACACACGGACCGTTATTATCAAAGGCACGGGTCAGTGCATTGTGTAGCAGTACTGGGGATAAATAAGGCGTGAGTGAAGGACGGAGGGAGGGAGAGATGAAAGAGAACAAATGGGCCCGAATTAGACTCGATGGACTGAGAAAGAGAGACAGAGAGAGAAGTAAAGGAGAGAGGGTCTGCCGGAAAAGAGCAGGGACCAAAGAAGAGGTAGAGGGCAAAAGAATGACGGAAGGAGAGCGAAAGACTGCATCCGGATGGAGGGAGAGGGAGAGGGAGGGAGGGAGAGATGAATATTTCATCCCGTGGAGGGAGGTGCCGTCCCAGAAGTCCTTGTGATCAGCGGGGCTGTAAAAATATTTACCTTCAACACCGCGCCGTGGAACATGAGAGCAGCTGGCGTCAGCGGAGTCAAGCGGGGCAGGGGGCGTGGGGGTGGTGTTGGCAGAGGGGGGAGCATGTGCCCCCCCCCCCCCCAACACACACACGGCTACTCACGGCGAGTGCACGGTCGAACACGCGCGGTCACGTCGCACCGGCCGACCCCACGCGTCCCAACACCGGCTAAGTGGGTCAACACCGCGGCTAGTCAACACTGGGAATGGCAGGGGAAGGGGGGGGGGGGGGGGGGCTAGGAAGTTGAGACCTGGTGGGAGCAGGTAAGAACCGCGGTGGAGACGGAAAGAGTGGGCGAGCGAAACCAAAGCAGACAGGGAGAGGGAACAGAGACGGAGTAGGGGATGAACCAAAACTGTAAGGAAGGCATCGCGGGAGGACGATATAGAAAAAGAGAGAGGGGCATCAGGAAGAAAAGGGGTGAGGGAGGGAGGGAGGGAGGGAGGGAGGGAGGGAGGGAGGGAGGGAGGGAGGGAGGGGAGAAGGGGAGGAGGGGGGGAGGGAGATCATTTATGGGGTTTTATGTTTCTGCAGGACACTCGTGCTGCGAGGCATGGAGCGGCGGGCCCTGGAAGGCTAGATGATGGAGTGGAGGCCATTATGGTGTTTAAAGTGCTCTCTCCCCCTCCTCCCTCTCCCTCGCTCCATTATTTGTGGATGGCCTGGGCCCCACATACATCCACACGTTTATACGACTATCGCTTTGTTTACTTGTCGGGGGTGGGTGGGGGGGTGGGGGGGTAGGTGTAAATGGGATGGTTTGGGGGGGGGGGGGGGGGGGGGGTCTGCTGGGGGAGTGGGGGAGGATGTATTTTAGAGTGTTAGTTTATCGGCAAACACGTGTATATGCCTGTGTGCCTGTGTGTGTGTGTGTGTTCGTGCCTGTCTGACAGGTACATCTCCATTGCTCATTCCCTCTTCCCCAAGTGCCACTTCCAGAGCAGGCTGACAGGAGAGCCACACAGCATCATCCTACATGAGAAACATCAGACTTTTTTTTCACCCCTGCTAAAACTTCAAAACCAAACCCTGGCCTTTTCAAGCCTTTTTAGCTGGTTCGCATCAGCCTGCGCTCCGTCTGAGAGCGCCGTCACATCAAACGCTTGGCAGAGACGGCGCCACCGGTTGGCGCAGATGGCCGGAGTCAAACGGGACATTCTAATGAGGTACAAGGCAGGTATTAGCAGTCCGGGCAGGGATGCAGCACCGGGAGAGAGGAACACACAGGTGCAGCATGGGATGCCAAGGTAGGTGGGAGATCAAATGAGGGAGGGAGGGGTCGGTGGTGAGGGGAGGGTGGACTTTTGCTTTGACAGCTCTATGGCAGCAGCAGACAGTATATCGTGCAGAGCTGCATAGAACATGCTTACTACTCTGGGGATGGATTCTGGATGGAATCAGGTGTTCCTATACGTTGTGGGTACAAATGTGTGGGGGAAGTTGACCTCCTGATTGAGTTGCAGTCTTATACTGCCATCTAGTGGCCGGACAGAATACTGTTCAGAAGACGGGCTTTCGGTAAGTTTATGAATGCTATCATGTGGATACAGGATCCTCAACAAGTTTACAAGTGAATACGAAAAGCCACTGACTTTTACACATCTCTAAACAAACCCGAGGTTCAATTACACGCCTGGTTTATTTTGATGATGTGTTATTTGAACATACTTTCCGACTCGGTAGAATTGCAGTTATAGCAACATGCCAAAAGATGTCAGTGTTGAGCAGTGTTTCTATTTTGGCCATTGCGTTCCGCGTAGCCAGTTGTTCATGCGTCATGACGCACCATCTCGAGTAATAGGGGGAATTACGCCTGATAATTTGGTGGTCGGACAACGTGAAAAATCTAGATTTTATATGTTTTTTCAATTTAAGCAAATTAGGAACCAACGTTTTTTGTAAATGTATTGTTTTTCAGGACAAGCAGCATTATAACTTAAGGTAGTGCTACCTTCTTTTGGAGAGGCTTTTGAAAATCATTCTCAACCAGTTACCGGCATTTAAATTGACACATAATAATATTGCCTAAATTACAAATCATTACTAATGTAATAGCCTACACAATAACTAATTCCATACATAAACTTGTAAAAAATAATTACGTCTGACTTTTACGACTTTACGTTACGATTAAGCAAGCTGTTTTTTCTTCGACAATCCGTTTCAGCCCGATCCCTAGTGGGCCCAAACTCCTTGTTTTAATGAACAAAAAGTACTACAGGCGAAGATGGATTTGTTTAAACTAATTAATAAAATATTCGTAACTAATCAGGTAACTAATCACGTAGGCCTACATCCGTCCGTTGAATCCATTGCAACGCATCTTGTCTTGCACCTTTCAAGTTCGGGAATTAAAAATGTGACCTAAATCATGAGACACAACAACAACAACAAAATGATGTAGGCTGAATTAGAATATCCATGTTAAAATACTTCAAGATGGACCAAAAGCTGAGCTTATTGTATTTACAGTTTTTCGTTAGCGTAGATGATCAGAGTTCATATTTATAAACCATTTAAATGAATGTGCCCGACTGCATGAGTGTGAGCGTGTGTGTACGCAACTGTGTACAATAATGCAGCCTAGGCCTACTACGAAGTCGGCAGTAGGCTACAGTAGGGTAGCCTACACGAGCCAACACCAATCGAAATTCCAAATGTGAAGGCTTATAACACTGCACGGCCTTGTCTTTAGTACATCAATAAAAGTAAGGTATCATGAGCTGGCAGCTTACTGCTCAAGGAGGAACATATGTTCATTTTGACACGTGGACATACATTCCCCTGTCAGTTATCGTCCTTTCTCTTGACTGCCAAACTGCCAAACCAAACGAATATCAAATATCGGTGTGTTTTCGTCAACGACCTTCACCAAGAACATCGTGTTGAAATCCATAATTTTCCAACTCCATAAAGTCAGAGTCATTTTTTGCGCTTCATCTCGTTTGTGGCTCATAAACTAAAATCATGTGGGTTCAATCTGGGTTGACTTGAAAATCAGTCACAGAGTCTCGGTGACGTAACGCAAGCAGACAGGGACGATTTGCTTGAGGAAACCATTCATTGGTCTAAAACCCTTACACTTTTAGGGGCAATTAAACAGTAACAAGGCCATAATGAAGATTAAATGGTGGTTACATTTTTACACAAAACGTTAATTATGTTGTAGAGTGAGTTTGTTTTCTAAACAGTCTCCTACTGCTAAAAACATGTAATGTTCCTTTGTATGTGTGTGTGTGTGTGTGTGTTTGTGTGTGTGTGTGTGGGCCCAGTGGATAGTTTTACATGAAATGCGCTAGCCTTAGCTAATATCATTGTATCATATAGTACGATTTATGAGATCTAATTATTGTGGTGACAGTTTCTTAAAGCCTACAATTTGTGTTTGTGTGTGTGTGTGTTATGTGTCTTTTAATGTTACTGAGTGTTTCTTTGTGTTTGGGTCCAAGTGTGTGTTCACAGTGTGTGTGTGTGTGTGTGTCTGCGTATGTGTGTGTATGTGTGTGTGTGTGTGTGTGTCTGCGTGTGTGTATGTGTGTGTGTGTGTGTCTGTGTGTATGCGTGTGTTCACGCTCTGTGTTACCAGTGTGTGTGTGTCTGTGTGTATGCGTGTGTTCACGCTCTGTGTTACCAGTGTGTGTGTGTCTGTGTGTATGCGTGTGTTCACGCTCTGTGTTACCAGTGTGTGTGTGTCTGTGTGTATGCGTGTGTTCACGCTCTGTGTTACCAGTGTGTGTGTGTCTGTGTGTATGCGTGTGTTCACGCTCTGTGTTACCAGTGTGTGTGTGTCTGTGTGTATGCGTGTGTTCACGCTCCGTGTTACCAGTGTGTGTGTGTGTGTGTGTATGCGTGTGTTCACGCTCTGTGTTACCAGTGTGTGTGTGTGTCTGCGTGTGTGTATGTGTGTGTGTGCGTGTATGCGTGTGTTCAAGCTCTGTGTTACCAGTGTGTGTGTGTGTGTGTGTCATCACAGGTCTTTCACAGCAGGCGCATCTGGCATGTGTGATAGTTGCTGCGTCACGGTGCTTCAGCCTGATTCATGGCCCTGGCCGGTCTCAGCTGGTATTCCACTTCAACCATTTTACATCACATACCTCCCAAAAACTCTCCTCACCCACACACCTCCCAGATCCGCTCTCTCTCCCTCTCCCCCCCCCCCCCTCTCTCTCTCTCTCTCTCTCTCTCTCTCTCTGTCTCTCTCTCTCTCTCTGTCTCTCTCTCCCTCCCTCCCTCCCTCCCTCCCTCCCTCCCTCCCTCCCTCCCTCCCTCCCTCCCTCCCTCCCTCCCTCCCTCCCTCCCTCCCTCCCTCCCTCCCTCCCTCTCCCCCTCTCTCTCTCTCTTTCTCTCTCACTAACACTCACATGTCGTTGGAATGTCTCTGTCCCTCTCTCTCCCCCCCCCCCTGAAATATATACACACACACACACTCCACTGCACCTTTATACCTTACATTCTCAGACCCCTTCCTCACTTGGATGTGTCCAGAATTTGCTAGTGCATATTCCCTGAGAGTAGAAATAATTGTGTTTATAAGGTGGTAGATTGCATGTTGGTTAGGTAGGTCATTTTGTTTCCTTATACCCTCAAGTCCGACAAATATTGTACTTGAAGGGGGAGGAGTTAAAGGGCAAATTGTTCCATAGCGGGTGTGTATGACAGCTAATGGCACAGTTTCTTGATTTACAGTTTTTTCCAATTGCTTAAGCACAATTTTGAAAACAGGGCTCACTTTGTCAAAACAAAACACACGATTCACACAACCAGACACACAAGTAGCAGAACACCTCCAATCTTTTGCAAAATGAAACAATGAAAATAGTTTCGTTCAAAACGATACAATCATGTATACAAACTCAATTCTGTCACCGTATGCCACACACATGGTTCATGAAATGTGACTGTCTGAACCAGTTACACACTGTTGTGCACAATGTAAAACACTTTTAAACTAATTATTCTTTTCTAATGATATAACCTGCTTGATTTTGTCAGAGATATTGTTACAGTAGAGTACGTAAAGTACATGAATATGTTGACCAAACACAACACACAAGACCAGTAATGCACACTGATGAAAATATGTACTGTACTCTCCATATTGTCTACGTAAAGGTTGCATTTTGTGCAGAAAATCAGAACATATTTCAAATCAAATACTGTATAGTAGGCTACATACTGTAAACACAGCAAATACAATTGTGGAGACAAAAGAAAGCATCCACAAATGAAATACAGAACATTGTTTCAATCATGGATGGCAGTGATTGTGAACAAAAAAGTACTGATGTAGTGCATATAGACGGCTTCATTTTACTGTCCTATTACTGGATACAGTAGAGAATAGTAGTTTTCACCTGTGCTCTTGTCAATATGTCCAAATTACTGTTGCAACAGTATATTTGCTGAGGTTGGGCTTAACTCTCTGTCCAGCCTCTCTCAATGTTGCCCCATGGTTCACAACATGGTCAACCAATTTTGTTCAAATTTCATGAGATACTGTAAATGTGGCCCTTTTCTTCCAAGGCTCCAGGTCTACCTCTCCTTCTCCCTACCACTCTTCCCCCACGTGCTCCCTCTCTCATCCTCACTCTCCCTCTCCCTGCAACATTGACTTCCATTTCTGATGAGGATAGGCACACTGACCTGTTGCCTTTTTATAGTGCTTACACCTGATTGGTATGTTTACAGTTAAGCACTTTAGTGCGTGTACACCTGACGCCCGTGCTTGATCCATTTGTTCACGTGTGGCATTTTACAAGGTAGTGTCTTGAAAAGACAATGAAGTGACAATCTTATATTTCTGTGTCTAATGTAGAAAAGTGTGTTTAGTGATTTGCAAAACAATGTGTGTAATATTTGGCCAATAGTGTGAGGCTGAGAATGTGATTACAGTTGTCCAGATCTGGGCTGCTGTTTCGCTCCTTGAATGTTGTGTCTAAGCAATCGGAAAAAACGGTAATGAGGCTAAATAAAGCCAATACAGATCTTGTTTTACCAACAACACACACAAAATGATGTATATGACAGATATCTGGGCCCCAATCAACTTTCTCCTTTTCCTCGTCCCTGATCTCCCACAAACTCCAAACAACTTACATCATCATTTGTCTTCTTCAACCACACCCTGTTTCAAAGGAAATTTTCCACAACATCTTTACTCTCCGTACATCTGTTTTCCATCTCCGCCTGCCTCCACTGGCTCCTCTCCTTCTTCCTCTCTGCTATCCAGTGTATTTAGCAGAGAGGAACACCATCACTGCACAGAACAATTTCATGGCTGCATTTGCTGCTGTGGCATTTCCATCTCAGCGCTCACCTCAAGCCTGAATTATGTAAGCAGTGTGGTGATGCAGTATGCAGTCATAAAGCACTGACACAACAAGAGATATCGAGGAAGGTTTTCTCAAATAGTCCCAATGATATTTTAGGTCTAAAGTTACATAGGACTATGCGTGAATTTATTCATGTGAAATCATCATTGATTAGTGGTGCTGTGTCTTGGTCAACTCTTCAATGGGGTGGAGGCTGTTAAAGGCATGATGACAAACAAATAAAGTGTGAAAAGAGATTTGGCATTTGCTTCAACAGCTTAAAGGTCTGTGATGACATCAGTACTTCCCATTCTAGACCCGTCATTCCCCTGACAGACAGACGAGACCACTGACGTGTGGGACTAGTTTACTGTCAGTCTTAGGTTTCAAGGTATCAAGGCAAATACAGGATATTATATCTGGGTCCAGTATTGTTCGAGATGTTAACAAAATTGACAGTTGTCATCTCACATTTGCTGATATATGTAAGGTTGCATACGCTATCACAGTTGTGACACAGTGTGACTGTTTTGATGGTAGGGTCTTACATTTTGTCACAATTGTTAAAACACATTTCTTGAAACAGTCACCCATTTTCTCAAAAACTGTAAACACAAAACCAAATCTTCAAACTCTATTTCCAAAACCTCTGACTCTTCTGGCAAAATCAAACACTCACACCTAAGCCATTTAACTTGTAATAAAAATCAAACAAGGCTTTCAGATCAAAAACACAACAAATCAATATATAAACACTATGGAGCAATCATTAGACACAACATAAAAAATGGAGAACAGCATCCAGGGCATGTAGTTATATCTAAAGAAAAATGTGTATGTACACACAGCAAATGCATTGAGCAAAAACATTGAATCTTACAGTAACCATCACAACCTAGTACAGTTAACATGAACAAATAAAAAACGGGGTAAAAACCCTCTGGTGTGCTGGATCCAGCCTTGAAAACCACACCTATGTCACCACAGGCCAATTCCTTTGCCTGTAGGAGATTTTTCCTGGTAAATGGGTGTCGGTCAGAGACCTGTGATTCTACACACCCATTGACACTTTCCTGATGTATGACTATGTTTAGCCTGTGTTCTGCACCTCTCTTTTACCAACCGTCTCTGGAGGAGGGGATCCCTCACTGAATTGCTCCCCCCAATGTTTCTTCAATTCTTTCTCCTCTAGTGAGTTTTTCTGGAAGTTTTTCCTTGTCTTCCTTGAGGGTTGAGGTTGGCTGAGGGGCAGTTCTATGGGCGTATGTGAAGCCCTCTGTGACATTGCTTGTAAAAAGGGCTATACAAATACTGTAAATTGTATTTGATTTGAGACCTTCCACCGCCACACAGAGAAAAACTACAATTGGGTTGAGAAAAGGGCTGTATGGTTGGAGGCAAAACAATTTGGTTGATGTTGAACTATTCTTGTATACGGACACCACGATGAAAGCTGATATTGTCCCAAACCACCATTAGAAAGACACAATTTTGAGTCGTGTTTTACAGATGACAACTGTGTTGTAGTTGTGTCTACTGTTTGCTGCCTGTACTTACCATTTTGCAGCACAAGTGCATCACAGTGCAAAATGTTGTAAGTGAATGACTGTGTTTAGTTTAGCCAAAAGTGTGTCTGATTCGACCAATGGGTTTAGCCCACTGAACATTTGATTCAGAGAATGGGATTTAGTGTTTTAGCAATTGTGAAAAACTGTAAACTTCACTAATGTAAACAAGTTTGACTCAGTTTATGTAGCGGTAAAGTAGTGTCACACCTTGAATGTCCTTCAGAATCAATAAGGTGATTTAAATATAATTGTCTACATAAACATTTAAATTGTCTCTGTATGTAATGGTTATTCATGCAACATTTTTACAAATTTGTTTCTTGAAACGGTCACCCATTTTGAGTCATTGTGTTTTACAGATGACAATGTTGTAGATGTTTTTCCTGTTTGCCGCATGTGTTTACCATTTTACAAGGGCATCACAGTGCAAAATGTTTTTAGTGAGTGAGAATGATTTTCGCCAACATTTTGTCTGATTCGACAAATAGGTTTAGGCCACTGAATATTAGATTCAGAGAATGGGATTTAGTGTTTTAGCAATTCAGAAAAACTGTCAACCTTTGACTTTGGGATTGATTACAGATTGTGTGGTTGTGTACTGTAAGTGTACACAACCAAGTAAGTGATTGTGTGCGGGTGACTGAATGCCTGCTCTGCATGTGTGACGTGTGTACCTTATTTCCTCACATACTTTTGTCTGCTTTATTAGGATTCTTCCATCAGGAGGAAGCCTATTGTGTTTGTTGGTATTATTCTAGTAACCTATTTGGTCCAATAACTCAAGATCTCCTTGGTAATCTCCATTGGAGAACCTTTTTTATACAAATGAACATGAACAAAGACAGCATTGTGAATATATCACTGGGATAAGATGTTGTGCTGGTAAGTGAAGGGTAAAGGTTTGAATCCATTCAGAGCCAAACATTTTCAGAAACTACATCTGGACAAAAGGTCAGCCTTCTGGACACTGGCCATATTTGATTTCATACTTGGAAAGTCAGCTCTGACAGTTAATATTTAAAATTATTTCTTAACAAAATGTCAGCCTTCTGAACACTGGCCAAGTTAAAATGTAAGTCTTCTGACCAAGGCCATAACCATAATACATATTGGGGGACACACATCCCCCCCCCAATATTCAAATCCGGTCAAAAAGTCCCCAATATATTGATATAAAAACATAAATGTGCTACGCTAAGACAGGCAACCACGCACCCTGTCCGCATTCGTAAAAAAAAATGTAATTAGTCCCCCCCAATGTTGACTCCACGGCTACGGCCTTGCTTCAGACAAATCTGAACTTCTATATTTCTACAACAATTAAGTAATTGAGGCGGCAGGAAGTGCTCAAGATGAGCATCAAGTGTGATATCACTGACCTCCATTCATTAATATCAATGGCCATTTGCATAGGCTACTAAAGGTCCACGGGGACAAAGAAGCGCAAAGCTGCAATTTTATGCATGTATTGTAGATGACGAGATTATAAAAAAGTATTTCCGAACAGGAGCTGTTCGGACCAATCAAATTGTCAGGGCGGGCTTTATACGATGATGGACAGATGATCAACAGTAACGTAATCAACCACATCACCAAAGAGCGCTTCGGTTGAATTTGTTTTCAACAAACAACATATTACGTTGCTTTGATTGGTTGTAGGTCTATCCAATTTAGCGAAGAGGCATTTTTTCCCGGGTTCGGTTGAAACACGCCCCATACTTACAGTCCAACGGAGCGGTTTCAAACTCATATTCTGACTAGAATTATAAGCATGACAACGTCAGGCTATCAAATCACTGCAAAAGTTGGAAAATTCAACTCGACACACTGGAGTTACCCAATCCAAATCCGTCAGAGTGCGGTAGATTAGTCGCTGCGGTGCGGATTGCATTGTCATGACATTTTAAGAATAACTAAAATATTGTGATATATACCTTTTATCGTCAGTGCTTACGAATTATACCATGATAAACATTGTTGGCCATACAACCCAGCTAGCCTGACGTTGTCATACTCATAATTCTAGTCAGAATATGAGTCTGAAAACTCTCTGTTGGGCTGTGACTACGGGGCGTGTTTCAACCGAACTCGTAAAACAAATGCCTCTTCGCTCAATTGGATAGACCTACAACCAATCAGAGTAACGTAATATGTTGTTTATTGAAAACAAATTCAACCCAAGCGCTCTTTCGTGACGTTGTTGATTATGTTACTGTTGATCATCTGTCCATCATCGTATAAAGCCCGCCCTGGCAATTTCATTGGTCCGTCCCGATTCTAGTTTTCTGTAGTTGTCCCCAATACGAGACCCTCCAGACCCAACTTCCCGACCAAATTTTTTTGTGGGCGGGGAGAAGTTGGGCTGGCAGCCAGGCTACAACCCAGACCTACAGGACAGCAAGTAAAAGGGATATGGGGAATGAGTTTCAATATTCAACATTAGTGTTTTAATAAAAGAGTCAGTAGTTCCAGGATAGTTTTAGACAGGAAGGAAGTTAATCTTCATGTGCTTCTACGCATCCTTCAAAGCACAAAATGAAGCAGATTACAAGATTCAAGGAGTCATTGATTACAAAACTGATTTTACCTTGTCGTAGTTGAATAACGACAGTTCGGTGGGTAAAATGGACATACAGTAAACCTCAACCTTCCTATCTAAATCTCACAATTTTAAACTGCAGCTGTAAAACAATTGGTTTTGAAAAGGTTTGTGACATCACAAATTCCGCATCACCTTTGTCACGCCCCAGCATTTACATAAAGACCATCCCTCTGGTGTTCTGGCCCAGGTTTCTCAGACACTAGTTTAGCTACTCGCTGCTCTGTGTACTTCCATGCGAACAACAAAGGAAAATGTTTGAAAGTTTTTAAAGTATATTGAAAATGGAACATCGTAAATGCAATGTTCCAGGCTGTACTGGGAATGCTGACACTTTTCATAATCTTACCAAGGAACCAGACACCAGACGGGCATGGCTGATGTTTTTCTATGAGAAAATCCCTGTGAAGTTCGGTCTCCTGTAGCCTATCTAGCATAGGTAGAATGCTAAATACGTTTCAAAACACATCAACATACCTTACCTAGCAAATGACTAGATAGACTAGCTGTAGTAGGCATTAGAAGGGAAGCTTCCGAAAAAATAGCCAGAAAATGAATAACAGTCTAGCCTATTGCTAACTAGGGGTGCAACAATTCAACAAGACCACGGTTCGGTTCGTTTTTTTGGGTCACGGTTTTGGATCGGTTTGTTTCGCAAATTAGGGGGAAGAAAAAACGTTACCATTTCAGTGTTCTCTCTTTATTTTCGTTGTATTTTCTGTATATCTGGCATGGAAGTGGGAGGTCCCGGAGCGTAGAAGGGGGGTGGATCCAGCGACTGGAAACGTGGGTTGGAGGAAAACAAAAAACTGAACACAAAAAAATACACTGCCTACATAGCTTCTCTGACTCTAAAAAACCTGGTTGTACACAGTGCCTGCCCCCCCCCCCCCCCCTGTGCTGACTGAATAAGAATCAAAAACTTTTTTTTACACGTTTTTCTTTTTCCAGTAGTCATCATGAAATGAGGAAGGGACATTGCAGACTTTTTTACCCCAGTAAAGTTATTAGACATATCAAGGTATTGAAAGAGCTGAGGAGCTGGAAGAGGGAGAGCCAGAGCCGTTTGTATGATTTTAATGTAAAGCAAAATTAAAGTATTTAAAGTTTAAATATTAGTTGTTTCCATTTTTTTATGTGCCCCTCTGATTAAACACTGCCCCCCCCCCCTTGGCCCCCCCAGTAAAATGTGTCTAGAACCGCCACTGCTTGTACATCAGGGCAATGTATATTTTAATTTCAGAACATGCACTGCATGGGTGTGAAACGTAAAATAAAAAAAACACTGCAACAATCGTTTTTACAAGCAGCAATTAGCCATCAGATTAAATTAAACAAAAAACGCACAGGATACTTGTGGAACTTATTGAAAAAGTGAAGCACATTTTGTTGTCTTTTTGACATTTGTCCCCTGAGGAAAAGAAGGCTAACAGCTAGCCTACTCAACCAGCACAAGTTTAAGTGTTACTTGAAGTGGCTCCCCCTCTGTCTTAACCTGAAAATTCACCTCAAAACGCATCGAAAATGCAAACACAAGATGACAAGGGTGCCGTATCCAATAAAAAGGTTCCGGAATAGCCCTGTTTCTCATACTTTACACGTGCCTAGCTTAGTATGATTTTCCTCTCTCCAGCAGTGTTGCCAACTCCTCAGTAATGAATGTTCAGTCAAGACAATCACGTATTAGATTTGAGCATTTATTGTTACATGACATGGACATGTAGATTTAGTTTGGCGGAGTGGATGATCTAAGGTTGTATTTACTGGCCACATCGCAAAGCAGACACAGGATTATGCTATTTTAGCATTATTTTTTTGAACAACTTTTTACTTGTTTTGTTTGGTCAGTCCAACATAAATAACATTAGTCTTTATTGAGTTGTCACTGTCACATTTCTTTAATTTAATTTATTTAATTCATGTTTTAATTTACGTCAGAACAGCATCATAATTGTTGGTGCAAAATCAATCCAGTCAGTTCAATAGAGTGGATATTTTCATAATAAATCTTGACCAAATTAAGCATTTGTATGTAAAGGGGATGCCCCCACAAGGAGCTAGCATGTTGGGGTGTGTTCCAAAAGGTATCTGAACAGTACATTATTAGATGACAATATGTTGCACTGTAACAAAATAGCACAAGGGAAACATATTTTTGCCCACCCTAATAACAGCATTTGAGATATGTGACAGCCCTGCAGTGGTTTCCCAGACCAGCAGTGGCAGCATGTCTTCAGGGGAAAAAGGTCTTGTTTACTTGCAGTCACATTGTTCCTGTTTTGGGATCTGTCTTTTCTTCAATGGACAGTGTTCTTTTCAGCTCCCCGAGACGATATCTTTCCTTCTGGTTTGTGTCACTGTCCATTTCCTCGCTGCTCTCTGACAAAGGCAGACACACAAGGAGGGTGGCTATGTACACACACTGTAAACATGTGCAAACACTGCACACAAGCACTAATACTGTACACATGCACATATTGCTACACTTATTTTACACATACACACCCTCACCCCCTGCCTAGCCCCACAGACACACACTGACACACACACACAAACCATGTGAGGGAGGGATTGAGCCAAAGCGACCCCCAGTCTTCCATATTGATATTTAGCCTGGCTCCACCACTGTCAAAACATCTCTGGCTGCCTCCACATGTCGAGCCAACACCGGCGCTCTTCAAAGAGGGCGTTCAAGCAGACGTCAGACCAGCTGTTACGGAGCGGGCTCAGATAACCTACATGTACAACACAGTCAGGCACTGGCATACAAATCCACCATTCAATGATCTGTCATATTGTTCTACTACGAAAACATGAGGTAGGGGGACCAGCCTTTCTCTCTCCCTCCCTAACCATGTCTTTGAGCCCATCTCTTTCTCTCTCTCTCTCTCTCTCTCTCTCTCTCTCTCTCTCTCTCTCTCTCTCTCTCTCTGTCTCTCTCTCTCTCTCTCTTTCTCTCTCTCTCCCTCCACTCTCTCTCTCTCTCTCTCTCTCTCTCTCTCTCTCTCTCTCTCTCTCTCTCTCTCTCTCTCAGTCCTCACTTCCTGTCACTTCCACCTCCTTGGTGTCAGGGGGTTAAGTTCTCCCCAGTGTGAGTGAGAGGCCTGGTCAGGCCTCCTGGAAGCCTGTGATGAGAGACCGTCTGACTGCTAGAGGTGTCAGGAGGTTAAGTGGCTGGACAGGGGGGCCTGGGGTGGGGGGTTGCCCAGACATCAAAAACAACGGGGGAAAAACACATCCGTAGATGTAATGAAAATCTAAACAGACAGGAGAAACCTGTTTTCGCCATGAGGCCTGAATGCCTACAGAAGACAGTTGTGTAAATAAGAGCTGTTTTTTGTTTTGTTTTTGTGCTGGCACACTCGGAAAAACAAGCGCAGGCTCACACACACATGATTGCACACCCATGAACACACCCGTGAACACACCCATGAACACACACACAGTGTTGGAGTGACAGTAGCAGCTGCTGCTGTGATCTTAAGGTCATGTTAGCTTGCCACCCTGAGTTGAAAAACAAATTTTCTGCCTTTGGGGGGTTAGGGTTGGTCTAAAGGTCCCTGAGATAAGTTACAGACAACAATGTTAAAAAGGTGCTGGATTAAAAACGTTTAGGTTTGGACGATTTCTTTTGAGAATGCATCTGGTTTTGGTTGAAGGACTGAAACATAAAAATGTAGGTGCTTCCAGATCATTATATGTCTGAGAATGCGTGCCCACATATAGTACTTTTACACACACACAGGTGAGCACACGCACGCTGACGCACACATGAATACACATCCAAAAACACACACATTCTCACAAACTCAAATGCACAGTATAGTCATGAAGATCATGTTTGCTTTCCTAATCAGGCGATGCCATTACCAAGACAAATCACTGTACCTGTAGCTCCCAGTCTAAGCCTCAACCACAGACATTACTTTTATTAATGAATCGTCCTCGTGAATAGAAAAAGGTTTATTTTTGTTTATGTTCCCCAGAGTGTAGTTAAATGAAACTATTTTAATGACATTCACAGTGTGTGTGGGGGCTGAGTGGTGTGTATGAATGTGACCGTGTGTGTGTGTGCCCTCATATTGGCCCGATTATTCAGGGTTAGCAAATAGAAGTGACATTGGTTTGATGATCCAGTCTTGTTGTTGACATAGTCTCCGTTTATGAAGCCTACAGTCTGGTCAGGCACAAGCACAGCAGCCCTTTAACCAGTGACAGGAGACTCAATTAATGAGACAAATGCTTTAATTAGGGTGGATATCCTCAGGGTGGACACACACACATGGACATACACAATTTGTTCTTACACACTAATATTCATACACTCATGCACGTACACACAGAAGGCCCTGTGTGGGTGCCAAACCTTGAGATGAGAATGTGTGTGTGTGTGTGTGTGTTGGGGTGGGGGGGTGCTTGCAAGGGGGAGTTTCTGTTTGTCCAAATGCTCTAAGGGCTATTCTCCTCATTTGAGAGCTTGTGAAACAAAGTGAGTTTGTTACAGTAGTCAGGCCTGGTGAGTATTAATAGCTCATGCAGATGTTTGAATGTCTCCAGCTATTTATAAGACTGTTGTGTTCAAATTCAAATGTCCGGGGCCTTTTGTGGACCTGCTATTTTTAAAAGGTTTTCGAGTTCAGATCAATGTTCTGAAAAGTACATATTTGTTTGGCAGTTAGATCGAGATGAGTCACTTGCAATTTCGAGCCCTATTCCTGATGGTCAAAATATCACACACAAACACAGCATTCATACTTAATGAGTCTTAAACGCATTCATTTCAGAAAAAAATAGGCTATTTTCGGGGTTGTATTTTCATTTTTTATTATAAATAGTAAGAGTACTGAGCTTGTGTGCAAGGTCGTACGTCATAACATTCTGTCAAATTATACAAAAAAATACATATAAAAAAATGAACGGAACCGTTGTAATTGTAACCACTGTATTCCCATCAGATACAGCCATATGTACAATTTACCACTGAGTGCTCATTGAACAAAGGTTTGTTGAGAGATGCAGCTATCGTTAAGTGAACATAGAATTTCTAAATAATAGAAAAACGTATTGTGGTCTGTACAATGTTACAGTCATTTCTGAATAATGTTGTTGACATATATTTTTTAAGAATAAATACACCCATGACAAAAAAAACGAATAGAGTTTATGTTTTTGCGCGACTTACAAAAAAAAACACACTTGAGAAAAAAAAAACGATTTGGCTTTATACTACGTGTTTTTTAGTTGGCCTTTGTTTTTCCCTTGTATTAATTGTATCCACATGGTCTTTGAATAACTTCCAAGTCGTAATTACTTCAAAGATGGCCATGTGCTGACTACCTTCTCCTGTTCACAATGTTTTCTATTTGTTTGGCCCACCATACCTTCAAAGGTACTTGTAATTCTTTTTTTGTGGGGCTGCAATGTGATTTTAGCGTAAATCCAATGTTGCTAAGACATACGATAGGGTTGGCTTCATGGAATCTAATTGCATGGTTGACTGTTGGGTACGTGGTGATATTGCACTTCTGGTCAGCTGACATCCTAGCTCTCTGGTTTCCATTGTGTCTCGAATCTCACTTTGTCGTGACCCAGTAACTCTTAGTTATAAGGATTTGTTACTGGGTTCAGACCCCTTTAGTCATTTTTTTCCATACCCCGCAACACCAAAAACCACTTTGCCCCCCGCCCTCTCCTTGTCACTTTCTTCAGTCACCTTTGACCTCTAAGGGAATCCTACTAAACCCACAAAAGGTTAGAATCTTCCTTCGTCAGAGTGACAGAGAGAGAGAGAGATCCAGTCAGAGTTCACTGGAAGTCAGCTAACAGCTGTGGTGTACGTTAAAGTTCTTTTTCTGCTACCTCAAAACATAGTTTGATTAATGGATTCCTTTTTTTTCATTTGTTCTCGTTTGCTTGTATCTATTTGTTTATATGCTGCCTATGGCTTAGATTTTGTTTCCTTTTCACTCTGTGTGGTATGGAATCTTACAGGGAACAAAAAAACCTATAAATGAAATGACAAATAAAACAAGGCCTCTTTATCCCTCATGTTGCTTTCTGAAATTCAATGGAATGCATCTGTATTTATTTGGCCCCTTAAGCATGTAAACAGGATTTAAGATCTAAAACTTTACTCTGTGATTTATGTGTTGTTGTTGAGTTCCTCTGCAGGCCCTTGATGGCGAGATGTTCCCCAGTGAGGGTGCTTGGCCCCTGGGGACTCTTTTGACTGATATGGGATAGACGTGGTCCTGTTCCTGAATATAGTTGCGGATCAATGTGGGATAAACCACATCACAACCTAGGGAAAGCACCCACAATAGTCTCCACCAGTCACCCAAACCCTCCACACAGTTTGTTTGTTTGTTTTGGTCTTGCGGTGCCTCCTAATAGTCTCTTTTCATATCTTATCTTCCCTCTCCTTACATCAAGTGAGAAGGAGTCTCCATGTCAGAGTGAAGTTCAGGCCCGTTAGGATAGGAAGGAAGGGAAGTTGTCAATTTGGTCCGGGATACTCAAACACTTCCCACAGCGTGGACAAACATACACGTTCCTGAAGCGACGCCGGGGCAGGATGTGGGCGGAGCCCTCCACTCAGGTGATCTCTGGCCTCAGATAATGAAGGGCACCTGAAAGAACAACAAGGAACCATCAGATCACCTTGGCGCGCTGAGAAATAAAGAGGGTGAGAGGACCGCTGAAAGAGCATCAGGCATGGTGTAAGGGTGGGGGTCCCAGCCAATCAGCAAGCAGTCCCAGCCCATAGTGTGTGGGGTCTGGAGAGGGGGGCAGGCGTACCAGAGTCTTGGGACATGGCTTGATGTAGCGCCTGGAGAATTGGAATCAGGCCCAGCGATCGATACTGGCTCCCAAACTGACCTCTACCCAGCGCACCTGTTTCCAATAGCCGTCCTGCCAGAGGGTATTAGAATCCTTCCACCCCCAGAAAAAGAGCCCTCAGCCTTCAGTCCCAACTGCACATGGGTATCGAGTCTAAGTGATTAATGGCATCAAGATGTAGTCCCTCTGATGGGTGTGTGTGTGTGTGTGTTTGGTGTATGTGTTTGTGAGCTTGTGTGTGAGTGTATGTGTGTGTGTGTGTGTCAGCTCACTTCTAAAAGGTGGTTCCTCTTATTGTCCACTTAGATATTTCCCTGTGATATTTCATTAGTCGTTTCTCCTCTTGGATATGAGGTTAGATATTCACTCGATACCTGCTGACCTTGCAGAGCCACTCCATTCAGCCACTCCATGGCTTTGAAGGGCAACGTTTACCGAGAGGTTGCCAGGAGGTCGGCGGATGGGCCTAATTGGCTGGCTCGTGTGATTCCCCCCTCCTCCCCCTCCCTTCCCCCCCACAGGCCGAAATTGAAAACGACCCCCCGCCCCCTTCCCCAATCATTGTAGATAGCTTGTGGACTACGTCACCTTAAAGTTACCTGTCAACGTTAACCTTAATCTGAACTGAAGGGCCTTGCTTTCCTCCAGAAGATCCCAGCATAGATTGTTGGATGGGAATTTACTCAGAGGTTAAACATTTTATCGAAACAGTTTAATAGCTTAAACCTGCGGTTAAATCAAGCGTTGCTATACAACATTCCCAAATCATGTTATAAGCCATTATTCTATGTGCGTTCGGTGCAAATAAACCCAGTCCAAACAGGGGGAAGGGGAAAAAAAACGAGAGGGTATTGACCTTACTTTGTCCATACTGCCCATACTGGTAGGATGCAACATGGTCCACGCTGTAGCCTGGCGAGCCGTAGGCGGTCGGGCAGTAGGACTGGGAGTTGGGCAGCGAGGGCAGTGAGGGCAGGCTAGGCACGCTGGACAGGCCCTCCAGGCCTTTGAGGTGCTCCAAGCGCTGGGAGCAGCTGGTGCCCAGGCCCCCGGGGGCCTCCAGGCCCCCCGTCAGAGGGGAGAGAGCGTAGTCGCTCTGGGGCTGGTGGGGGACCCCGCCCGGGTTCAGCAGGCCCATCACCTGGGGGGAGGGAGGGCGAAGCAAGAGAGGGTGTGGGTGTTGGTGATGTCGTAGGGAGGGTGGTTAGGGGAGGGGGGTAACAGGGGAGAGCGTGTGGCAGAATGTGCAGGCTGGGGTGTTGGGTGGTTTGAACGTGGCGAGACAGTTGGTGAGTCTGAGACTGGGATGAGGCATTGTGGGTGACATCTCTGGCTCTCCCTCTCTCTCAAACACACACACACACTCACTTCTGCTCCCCCCACTTATGGTCTGTTTAACTTCAGTTCCCTGTGGCTGACATCAAAAGGCTGAAGGCTAGCCTTCCCCAGACAGGGAGAGATAAGCGCGAGAGAGGAAGAATTAAGCAATTTGTCTGAGAACCACGACTCCACTTATTTCTGCAATTCCCCGTTGCCGTCTCTGTCAAAGAAAGCATGGGGGCTAGATAACGACTTCTCTGCAAAGATATACCAACACAGATAACACACACACACACATAGGCACACAGACCACAGCAGTGAGAGTTGCAGATGGAGATACAGGATAGGCTTTGACCTGTTGTTGATTAGCGGCCAAATAATCAAATTTGGGGGAATATTTCTTGGCGAGCCCTGGACGGAAAAGTGCCACGGGGCATCAGCTACCCCCAACCAGGTTGTCAAAACCCGACCTTACCGCAACACATCGACGTGACCCGTTTGGGACCGACGGGTCAAAACGTGTCTCCGAATGTTCCGTAAACATCTCGTCTTTGCATTGAATCAACATCACTGAGCTGGGAGCTTTGGTGAACGCAAACGCATCCAAACCTGGTGGTGACTGTGAACGCATCAAATCCTCTTTAAGCAGAGACCTCGGGGCTCTCCTGGTGCTCTAATGAGAAGCAGGTATGCTGCACTTTGGGCTCCGCTGGCCTTATAAGTGACATATTATTCTACATCCAAACACACACATGGTCCCGCTTAAGTCATTTCCCAGGCAGGAGGACGGAGGAGCCCATGTTGATTCTGAGAGGGGAGTTGTGTTCCCTGTCCCCCAGTAACATTTTTCTAAAGAATTACCTGCGTTTGGTTGGGTTATGTTTGAATAGAATATGTATGTGGAGGGTTGTTGGGGTCTACCATCGTTTTTTCTCTCTCCCTCTCTCCCTCTCTCTCTCTCTCTCTCTCTCTCTCTCTCTCTATCTCTCTCTCTCTCTCTCTCTCTCTCTCTCTCTCTCTCTCTCTCTCCCTTTCTCACCCTCTATCTCTCTTTCTCTCTCCCTCTCTCTCGCTCCCTCTCTCTCTCTCTCTCTCTCTCTCTCTCTCTCTCTCTCTCTATCTCTCTCTCTCTCCCTCTCTCTCTCTCTCTCCCTCTCTGCCCCTCTCTCTGCCTCTCTCTCCCTCTCCCTCCCTCCACGTCGTCCTCTCTTCCATCGGTCGCACTCTCTCACTGTCTTTCTCGGCCTTTCCTCCATAACCAGCTCCCTCCTTCTGGTTCTCTGCCCTATATCTCCCCTCCCTCCCTCCCTGGTCTCTGTAGCGTGACACAGACTCTCTGGCCAGGTCGGGCTGGGTGTTTCATGTTGGAAGGGGTTGCCGTCGCCAGCGGCATGGCACAGTCTGCCCAGGCACAGCCAGCGAGCGGGAGATGAGCAGGACTAGGAATGTCGGCATGAGGGGGAGGGGGGGGGGGATCTGAGACAGGGCATTCCTGATCCCTCATAGACGTTCTTTACCAAGATATTAGGACATCACTTGAACCGGGAGGAATGTGGAGACAAACATGTTTAAGAATGCAATCACGAGACGCCTCCCCAGTGGCTAGACAGGTTTGTGCTGCAGATGTGTAAATGTATTTTATTGTTTTTTGTTCATCTCTGGTGATTTGGAAACATATCTATTGTTTGCTTTATGTGTCCATAAAATGAGCTGGATTGAAAAGGACACATGTTGTTATCCAGGCGGACTGACATTAACCATACAGAGTCCACACTAATTGATGACATAAACAATCTGCTAATATAGAATAATTTCCGGGAGTTCATAATTCCATACTACGTAATTAAGCCTGTGTCAGTTACTCATCATCACGTATTCCTGAAAGGACTCTGTGAAATAATTACTCCCTGGAACTGTGCTTATGTGTGTGTGTGTGTGTGTGTGTGTCCACGTGTGTATGCCCAGAACTCTTATCATGGCTCTGGACCGTTTAACTCAGGGTAGCAGAAATCTCATTTTCTGCCTGTTAGGACAGCTCTTTATGTGTAGGTAGAGGGATGGGAGCTGGTCATGCTTGTCTAATTGACTGTAATTGTCTTTTCAGTTTTCATTTGTGTCATCGTCTCTTCAAGATCATTCCCTCGCTCCCTGTCCTTGTCCTTCCGCTCTTCCAATCAAGCGATTATCCGGAACTACATCTGTCCTTCAACCTTTTCATCCTGCATGGTGTGCGCGTGTGTGTGTATATGTATGTGTGTGTGTTTGTGTTTGTGTGGAGGGGCAGAGGTTTGTTTTCAAATATGGGCGGGGCAGCTTTTGTGAAATAACTGAGGATGTGGCCGTTAAATATAGTTTTCTTGATAAAAAGTGTGCTTGTGTGTGTGTGTGTGGGGGGGGGGAATAGATCATATAATAAACATAAACATAATAGATATCAATAAGTATGATGAAAACCATGCCCCTGGGTGTGTATGTGTTGATGTGTGCATACGTGTGTGTGAGTAGGTGTGTGCATACATGTGTATGTGTTGATATGTGCATACGTGTGTATGTGTTGATGTGTGCATACGTGTATGTGTAGGTGTGTGCATACGTGTGAATGTGTAGGTGTGTGCATACGTGTGCATGTGTAGGTGTGTGCACACGTGTGCATGTGTAGGTGTGTGCATACGTGTGCATGTGTAGGGGTGTGCATACGTGTGTATGTGTTGGGGTGCGTGCACGGTAACACGTGTACCTGTGGAGAGAGGCCATTGCCGAGTGCGGGGTTCATGGGGTTGTGCGGACCCCCGGGAGGGGCGAAGCTGTCGGAGTACCCTGAGAAGCCGTGCCGTCCGGAGGCCAGGCAGTAGGCCGACCCCCCCTCCTGGCCGCCCCCGCCCCCAGAGCCCTGGTGTCCGGAGGAAGGGGGCAGGGGCTGGGGGCGGTGCACTGTGCCGGGCTGCTCGGACACCACTGCAGGGGTACGGAGAACAGTTCAGAACCACAGACAAGGGCACGGCTAGTGCTCACGACTCACAAAACAAGGGATGGTCTCTGTTCAGAAAGCGGTGCATCACGGGGAATTCCAATATGTTGCTACAAAGTGGCCAAACGAATTAGACGGTGAATTCCGCGACAACAGACAAAGTGTTTGACTGGCTTGAACCGTGCTGGTGAGCGTTTCATTGAGGTGTAGGTAATTCACTTAGCATAACTGTTGTAGCCTGTTACTGACAGTAAATGACCCACCTTGTGATAGGGATGTGGGCGGGTATGGGGTGTCTGATAGCTGATAGGGTGGAATGCTGGACATGGCGGAGGGTGGGAACCCTCCTGGGATAAGGTGATTGAATGCCATAAGCTGATTGGCCCCCGCCTGTTTCCTCCATCTCGCTCTCCTGTTACTGAACCAGACCTGGAGGAGATAGTATAGCAATGTTAGCATGTGTGTGTGTGTGTACTGTGTGTGTGTGTGTCTCGGTGTATTGTCCGCGGCTGTTGAGATAGTCATCTCCAAGCCATGGTAGCATTACTCTGATGTCATCCCTTTATCCCTTATTTTGATGTGTGTGTCAATGTGTGTGTGTGTGTTTGGGTCATGTGGTTCCCTCCAGACTAGCCCATGTGACTGCCTCAGTCAACAAGGCCCTCTTTATCTGTAACTGCGCATCTACAAATCACACCCCCATAACAAGCACACACACACATCTTCACACACATCTACACACACATAAACACACACAGAAACACACGAACACCAACTGACTGCAGTCGCACTGAAAAGAGGATCAAACCGGGAAATCCTTCCATCAAAACAAACATTGAATTACGCGTCCGACTCTTGAGAGTACAAATGATAAGAGTAACGTGTTGATACTGCGATACGTAATACACAGATATCAAGCCAGCAACGCATTTTAAGGGGAAACGTGTCTGACGTGGGAGGTTGTGGTTGGCTGCCTTCACTTTGAGGATTGTGATTGGCAGGTGGTAGCAAAGCCGTTTCCATGTGTAATGACCTCACGCTGGGCCAGGAACACACTCCACATGGAAACCGTAGGGGAGAATTTGCCGGGCTGTAGATCAGAGCTGGGTCTGGAGATTGGGCCCCCGGGACTCGAGGATGAGAGGGGTCAAGAATGTGTGTGTGTGTGTGTGTGAGACAGAGAGTATGTATGTATGTCTTTGTACATGTATGTGTGTGTGTGAGAGCTAGTTTGTGTGTCTGTGTGTGAGAGAGTGTGTGTGTGCTTAAGAAAGGAGCTGGCGTTTTAGGGACACTGCTCTAAGTCTAACGCTCCTCGGTCAGTTCCCAAACACTCCATCACCCCCCCCCACACACACACACACACACTCACACATTCTGATACACACATAACACTGCCCCAAATCTCTAACCCCCCCGTTTGAAAAATCCCCATTGTCAACAGAGTCAAAAGGCTTCCAATCTTCCCAGAAAGAAATATGGATCATAAATATACTGTGTGAGTGAAAGAGTTTGTCTGTGTGTGTGTGTACGTGAGTGTGTGTGTGTCTGTCTGTGTGTGTGTGTGTGTGTGTGTACATGAGTGTGTGTGTGTCTGTGTGTGTGTGTGAGTGTGTGTGCGTGTATGTGAGTGTGTGTGTGTGTCTGTGTGTGAGTGTACGCGTGTACTTGAGTGTGTGTGTCTGTGTGTGTACGTGTGTACGTGAGTGTGTGTGTACGTGAGTGTGTTTGTGTGAAAGCGTGCGAGAGGGAGGATTCCACGTGCGAGCGTCTGTGTGCGTACCTGTACTCTGGCCTCGGTGAGCTTGGCCCTCTGGGCCAGCTCCTCCCGGGTGTAGATGTCGGGGTAGTGCGTCCTCTCGAACGCTCTCTCCAGCTCCTCCAGCTGCTCGGCCGTGAAGGTGGTGCGACTGCGACGCTGCTTCCTCTTCAGGGGCAGGTCGGGCTCCGACTCCACGTCCGAGCCCTCGTCCGAGTGGCTCGCTGGGAGGGAGGGAGGGAGGGAGGGAGGGAGGGAGGGAGGGAGGGAGGGAGGGAGAAGAATGTTCTCTTAGTCTTTCGGCGACGACGCGCTGTGCGCACAGGTGAGCACAGGTGAGCGCAGGGAGCAGCGACGCCAGGAAAGGAGACACGGCCACACCGTGCAGGACGTGTCTGCGGCACGAGGTTCTGCCTATGCATCTATCCCACCCTGCTGTCCCGCCGTCGGGGGTCAGTCAGGAGCGGAGGGGGGTTGAGGGAGATGGTGCACAGGGTCGGACGGGGCTGTCCACGCGACGCACCACTCTCACGAGGGCATTCGATTCGACACGTTTGACAAGGAACGTTAACAGAGATACGGAAGGTCGGCTGCGTCTGTGCGCCGACATGGAGGCCAGGTCGAGGTTAAGGAAGATGGAGAAGGGGGACACTTGTTTTTCGCGTTGCGCTGTTTGCTTAAACCCTGCATGGGAGTACACAGCCTCCCCCCCCCAACCCCCGCCATCCCCCCAGCTACGCAACGCCAACCCCCCTCCCTCCCTTCTTTTCCCAAACCCCTCCCGTGTTGTGCCCGAACAGACTTCCATTCACAGGGAATATTCGCTGCTTTTCCACCTAATCCCACAGGACAAGGTTTCCCGAGGCGCGCCAGTACGATTGGGAGGACTAAGTCGGACACAAAGGCCTAATTTGGAACTGCCCGAGACAGGGTGTGTGTGTGTGTGTGTTGGGGGCAGGGGGGGGGGGTGTGGGGGTTAGCGGGAGAAAGAGGAGGAACAAGTATTGGATCTCCAGGCTTGCTGAAACTCCAATAGGATAGATGGCTGTCATGTCGGTCCTCTCCGTTGCCACACCCCACCAGCCAGGTGCATGCTGGTCTCATTTGGAAGAGGTCGTTCACCAGAAAAGGCGATGATATCATTTGGTATTCACCTTCTCTGTGTTAGCCCTGTGGTTAGCCTGGGCCACACTCCAGACTTTCTCTTCTCAGGCTTGTGTGTGTCCAATAAAGAAGCTTTCATTAGCCTTTCTCTGACCTTTGAGGCTGGCTGTTCGCACACACACACATACCTACCGACACATACACATGCTGTTAATGAGACACACTGAGAACCCCCCCCACACACACACACACACACACATCCCGTTTCGGAAACCAGTTTAGATCTATAAAAGGCCATAGTCAGAAACGTCCATTTTATTTTAATAAAATGGTTGAATAGCTCACAATGTGCTAAACATATTTCAGATTTAGCACATTAGCGTGATTGAGTTGCTGTAAAGTTACAAGTCTTGACAGCTTTTGTTGGGTCCACTCTTCGTGTTTGGGTTGGATCACTTTAATACTATTGTGTACTCTGAGCTTATAGGCTGTGTTTATGTACCGAGGCTTTCGGCTACCTCAGAAGTTCATTGAGGGTGTCGCGCCGACTTTTTTTTTGTGTTACACTTAATGAATTCCCTGGAGCGAAGGGGAAGTTTTTGTGCAACACTGTATTAGTTCCCCCCCTTAGAAGCAACAATAAAATACAAGGAAACCCAAATAGCTCGGGGCTTCTCATGTGAAACTGATACGCTCCCCTCGGTAGGTTGGTCAGTCTCAGCATCCACAGGGTTGGGAGGAAACATCCGACGTATTAACAGTAAAACTGGTTAAAAACTTGAAACAATGATAGAGAGGTGGAGAGAGAAAATATTTAGAACGATTTTGCTACAGTTCAAGGCGTTTGGGGGCTTTTTTTTACACTTTTATTGAATGCTTAACATTTTTCACGAGGCCAGACGCAAATTGTTTTAACTGTTTCAAACGTCCGACCGCAAAAAAGTCAAAATGGCCACAACAGTTAGTCCCCAATGGATGTTAAACTTTTACTACATCTATTCAATGTGTAATAAATCTTCTACTAAATACTAAACCCAAGTATGCCAAACTGTCAAATCACCAACTAATTTTTATCTTCAAACCACATCACTGTGAGAAAAAACAAGACTTTAACGAGAATACAACTGAGTGGTGTTCTAACTGGTGTTTTAAAGGAGGAATTTGGGATGTGTACTGTGGGTAGGAGGTTGGTGGGGGGGGGGGGGGGGGGGTATTATTCGAAACAGGGTTTCGCAGAATAACAAGGGAAGAAGCTTTCTAGTCAAGCCTGTGGAGGGCCGTGTGGGATCCCTCCTCTCCCTGGAGTCTGCGATCAGCATGCACATTTCAAAGCATTTCACAGGGATTTGGACTCTGAGAATGCGGAGTGGTAGGGGAAAATCCTTAATCACTTTGGAATTACCTATAGGTTACATCCCTACTGCTTTGGGAATCTCTGGATCCTCCTCTTCTCTGACGAGAACCGGCCTGGTACCGCACCTTGGATCTGAACTCCCGTCCTCGTAAATCACACATATGTCCTGTTTGTGATAACCGTTTTTACGAGGACGGAATGATATGCGTAAACATCGAATCAACTTGGATGGAACGGTTGTAAAACTCTTCTCGCGTCAAACTGGAATGCTCCCAAGAATCGGCATCTCCACGTTGTGAAACAAAAACATCGGCGCCCTCCCCTTTAACCAAACACCACCTACCATCCTTCTCTGCCTCTCTCTTTCACCCTCTCACCCATCTCTCTTTCTTTCAAAGTCCCCCTTTGTCTCCCTCCTCCACCAATCCCTCTCTTTTCCCCCCACATGTCTCTCTCTCTCTCTCTTTCTCTCTCCCCTATATTTCTCTCTCATTCTCTCCGTCTCTCTTTGTTGCTCTAAGGCCGGGCTCTTTGCTGGACGATTTGCACGCTCCATCTGTGGAATCCGTCATGGCTGCCATGGCCCTCACAGAGGGCTGAGGAGGGGGCCTGTCACATGCCCCACGGGGGAGCAGCGGGGGTAGCGGGGGGCACAATGAGGGCCAGAGAGGGCTGAGGGGGTGGGCAGGCGTTCCGGTAGGGGGGAGGGGGGTGGGGGGCAGGAGGGGGGGGGGGGGGGCACAGCTGGGGGACTACCACCCCCCCACAAGCTGCCTCAGCATGGAGGCACCCAAAGGTGTGTGTGTGTCCGTGTGTTTGTGTGCAGGCTAGCATACGTGCGTGTGGACGTGCCGAAAATAGGGCAATGGAAAGAGAGAGAGATCACAGAAAGAGAGAAAAATAAAAAGTGGAAGAGAGAGAGAGAGAGAGAGAGAGAGAGAGAGAGAGAGAGAGAGAGAGAGAGAGAGAGAGAGAGAGAGAGAGAGAGATATGGGGCCAGAGACCCAGGAGTCCAACACAGGGGGTTGAAGTGACAAAGGTGTAACCCCCACAGATCACAGTGCCCCCGCCACCTGCAAACCCCTGCTGCACCACCACAGAGTAACACACACTCGCACACACACACACAGAGTACACAGACATCTGCTGTTTCCCAGCCTGGGGTAAACCTCCCATGGAGTCTTGATCACTTCTAACACTTACATACACTGACATAAATCTTCATAGATTAACAATACATACAGCCATGCTTTTGTCAACTGTAATAGTACAGACTGGCATTGTATTAGTCATTACCAACACACACCATATCGTACTCCACTGGTTACGTAATTAGGCTTGTCAGACCAAAAACACTCTCTCACACTCCTCTACACATTCATCTTTCCAGAAATCCCAATCAAATGTTTTCAAATGTCCAAATTCAAGAGAACATGATCTTCCTTACACACAAATCAACATACACAGGAGACACACAGTATGCAGAGCAAATTAAGCATGGCATCGCGTTATTCATCACCCATCGGGGTTAAGAAAAGTTTTGTGGGAAATTTAAAAAAAAATGTTAAACCGCTGGTTAGTTCAGATTGTAGAGTGGAAGGAGAGACGGAGGAAAGAGAAGCCATATATGTTACAGCTCCTCTGTACTGTAAACTTGTGGTCACTGAGTGCTACTTTAACTTGCTCCGCTTCGCTATCCAACGATGCCCTCGCCTATATTTGGCACTGACGAATAGCATTTTCAATCAAATTACCGACCTGAATCCTGCATATCTCTTTCTACGTGTATATATAAACCATATCTTAATATAGTCTCATTCATGCCCTTAGCTAAACATTCGTCTAAACTACATTTTTCCATGAATTTTTATCTCACCTCAGCTGTTAGCGAAACGTACATTTTTTTTCTAGTGGGGGTTGTTGGCGCAAACGCTTGGCAGTCTGTGGAACAAAACAAGACTGAGGGAAATCTTTAAAAGGGCAAGTCTATCTGAGTGTCTAAGGCCCTGGAAAGTGGACCGCCTGGGAGCGGGGTAGCGCTGGCTTCTTTAAGCCACGGAGAGAGAGAGAGAGAGGGGAGTAGCTGGGAGAAAAGAAACCTGTTTAATTTAACCAAACTCCAGCCCCTGAGAGGCACACAGCGCGAGTTAGCCTGCGCCAACACAACCTTCCCAGAGCCAAAAAATACCCCAAATGGCTCACGCTATGCCACCAGGAGGAGGAGGAAGAAGAGGGGGAAAGAAAAGAGGGTTTAACAGACTGTGGTCTTGGAAACTGTACAGCATATGGGTTTGTGTGCGTGTGTGTGTGTGCTGCAAGTGTTTGTGTGTTTGTATGTATGCGTTGGGGGGGGGCTATGGCGGTCCATCGGGGCAGGGCTAGATGGGTTGTAGTGGGTAGGGATTTTGGAGATCAAGTTTGTGTGTGTTTGTGTTGAAGGTGGTGGTGTGTGTGTGCGTGTGGGGGGGGGGGGGGGGGGGAGTATGAGACTGACCATATGTGTGCTGTTTACAAGGAGGAGGTTCGTGGGGGGTGGCGAAGGAGGAGGGTAAATGAGCCAATGACATGATCTCCCCCTCACTCCTCACACAAACACACACACACATCGCCTCATACACATACGCACCCAGCCCCCCTCCAAAAAAACAAAGGACAGAAGAGACAAATGACACGTTTATGTGAGGTGGGGAGGGAGCAACGCTGGTCCTTTTCAGGGAACTAGACGACTAAGTGACTGCCCGACTGCATTAAACAGTATATAGAAGCCAGGCAGATGCCTGCAGGATAATGGTTAACTGACAGCTTATGGGCCCATCTGCGCCTTGTGTTAAAAAAACTACGACCGGGGAGGAGGGCTGCTCACTTGACTTGCTAAAGAGGAGACTCGACCTCTACAGCTGCCCTGTAATTTACTGAGTGTGTGTGTTTGTGTGACAGAGAGAGAGGGAGAGACGGAGAGACGGAGAGAGAGAGAGAGAGAGAGAGAGAGAGAGAGAGAGAGAGAGAGAGAGAGAGAGAGAGAGAGAGAGAGAGAGAGAGAGAGAGAGAGAGAGAGAGAGAGGGAGACTGTTTTTAAGCTCCGCTTCTTTGCACTGTTATCCTGGGGGTGTGAATGTGTGAGGAATGATGTCGCCCCAGATGGAAAACAGCTCATCAATCACAATATCATAAGAAAGAGATGGGGCAAAACTGGAATGGCAAGGCCAGCGGTTAGGCTGAAAGAGAATGATGCGAGACAGCTACCAGGAAGTAGTTACCTGCCATTTTCAACCAAATATGATTGTAACCCTGTTTCCTGTAGCACTGATGCAAAGTGACCCCGTGTTGCTCTCTGACCCCCGCTAAGCCTCATAGCAAAGGCAGGAGACAGGCTTTGGCTGCTGAGAAACAAACTCACAGCAGAACCATTGCTCAATCTGGCCAGCTTGTTTTAACTGTTCATGGTGCTACATGAACTTTGAATTCTGCTTCAGGAAAAAGATCATCGAAAAGTTGTGCTTGTAGAGACCCTGGTACACAACGCCACAAAGGACTTCTATGTCAACGTAGCTCTAAATCTATTAAACATGACTTTGTCATTTTCAAGAAAACCGGGACATTGTAACTTTGGATTGAACTTTCAGAACTGTGAAGAAATCGATCGGGAACAACTCTGAATCTCTGAATGATCTCTGAACATCAATGCATGTATATTTCTAGTTTATTTCTAGATTTCTCTCCCTAGAATTCTATAGCCTCCTTTCCTGAAGAGCTATCCCTGTGTGACATGGGAGCAGGAGATGTAATTAGTGAACAGGGCTCAATGTAAGTGTCAGACTCCATCAGTCAAGTGAT
The DNA here is from genome assembly GCF_021917145.1 of Hypomesus transpacificus. Lineage (NCBI taxonomy): Eukaryota > Metazoa > Chordata > Actinopteri > Osmeriformes > Osmeridae > Hypomesus > Hypomesus transpacificus. Next base: position 11,958,465 of record NC_061074.1, on the reverse strand, counting down.
TGACAACTCTCTGTCTGCCTTCCGTTCAACCAGCACATTCAGTAGCCTTTGCCTAGCGTCTCTTCAACTCTGACACCCCTTATCCCCTTTCTGGTCACACAAATACACTCACACATACACCCACACACACTCGTGTATACACTCACACACACCCATAAAAACAACCTCTTTCTCTCTCTCTCTGTCTCTCTCTCCGTTAATCGTTGTGCCTGCCTTGGCGAAGACTTCTATCAGATAAAGAGGGGCCTTATTCTAAGGTGGCCATTCTCCTTGACCTTCTCCAGGGCCTTTTCACTCTTTCTCTCACTTCAACCCGTCTGTGGGGCGCTCTCGCTGAAGCTGAATGTGGCAAGTCCATCACTGGGTGACGCAAAGGGGTGGGGGTGGGGGGGTGGGGTCTGGAGAGGGGGAAACCCCAAATTCTCTATCCCCCTCCGCTCAACCCCAATCCTCCTCACTTCAAAGTTGGGACTGCATTCATTAATTGCCCTTTGAATTGATATCAGAGGGTCACAATAGGGGTGTGGACGGCGAAAGACCCTTTAATGAAGCATAGAGCCCCCATTCATCTGCAGATAACTATGTTTTTTATGCTTGGATAGTCGTCGCGCACGGCATCTTGCAACCAAAAAAAATGAATTTGCGAGAGAGGGGAGAGTAGACACAAGTCGGAGCTCGAGATAGAGACAGAATGGGACAGAGAGAGGGATAGTGAGGGAGACTGCCCCAGGGTAAATGGGAGAGATTTGGTGTTCTCCTTTGTGCCCCCTGTGCCCCCATGCCCTTGTGCCCAGGGACAAAGTGAGTGACATAGAAGTTCTGCAGAAGAAAAGCCAGCCCTCTAACTGACATAAATCAAGATGTTCAGGCCAGTGGCCAGTTTGTTTATCACAACAAGTACTTGACTATTACATTTCCATGCTGCTAACTTGAGCAAAACTAACAAGCATACTTTAAATAGAAGTCTCAGAGCCTTTAGGTTTTCAAGCAGATATTGTGCTATATACACTGGTTGAGAATTTGAGCGTGATTGCTCTCAAATACGTCAATTTGGCGTCCTCGTTTTCACATTTTCGCTCACAAACGTTCAACTGTGAAAATTGAAAAGGACATGCTTGCATTGGATTACACATCTACACCTCTTTACACATGCAATACATATCTTCCATCAGCACCATTACACCTTATGAACCCTGTAACCCATTCTGGAACTGGAAGGGAAATGCCATCCCTTTATAACAACTTTCTGTAAACATGTGTAAACTTTCACATGATCTGACATGTACCAACAAGACCCCCCCTATATTGCGGGATGTCTTTAAGCATCACAAACAAACTGATGAAACCGAGACCTATCTCTGTAAACATGCATTACACTAAACACACAAACCCAGCCCCCTCACTCCGCCTCATCTTCTCAGCCCTCTTCCCTGCGTCTATACATTTCCTCCTTCCCGTACTTGTTCTCAACCCCTTTCTCTCCCTCTCTGGATCTCTGTCGCTCTCTGCATTTCTGTCACAATTTCTCTCTCCTCTCTCCCTCTCCTCTCTCTCTCTCTCTCTCTCTCTCTCTCTCTCTCTCTCTCTCTCTCTCTCTCTCTCTCTCTCTCTCTCTCTCTCTCTCGCACACACACACCACAACACACACACTCCCTCTCCTGGCATAACTCCAGTATGTGCCCACATATTACATTCTATAGAACCCCATCCTGCGCCTGAGTAGCAGGGGACCCCAAGTTCCTCACTTTATTTACACAAACAAAGTCCTGCTCCGTTTCTGTGACAAAGGCAGCTAAATCTTTTGGGCCTTTCATGTTTTGTCAGCTCTTGATTCCCTTTTGTCCTCTGGCTATTGGCCGGGCAATTGACACAATGAGGCCTGGAGAATGGCAGCAGATTGTAGGAATGCGCCTCAATAAACCTAATTATGACATGATGACTGCACTCACCATGGCAGGTTTTCAAAGATCCCAGGCTTATTCAATTAGCCCTTTCCAGGATTCTCTTTCACTAAATAAAGTTATCCCTTTGACTATTTGTGTTTCAGAGGTGTGTGTGTGTGTGTGTGTGTGTGTGTGTGTGTGTGTGTGTGTGTGTGTGTGTGTGTGTGTGTGTGTGTGTGTGTGTGTGCGTGTGCGTGTGTGTGTCCGTTCGTAAGTGTATGTGTGTGTGTGTGTGTGTGTCACCTTAATGGTTTCTCTGTATAATTTGGTTAATTTTAATTAACAAAGTAAAGGTTGGAAATAGGCTCTGGAGATATGTAAGGGGGTAGAAACATAACATTGCATACATTGCATATAATTAATTGATTCATATGAGTTCATTAACTCATTTTGGAAGTGCAGCACGCTGCCTGCCAAATATGCAAAGTGCCAACTATTTACTTGCACGCGTTATTGGAGGAGCTGTGGCCAATTGCTACCAACACAAAACAAAAAAGTAGTGAAAAAAGTTATTCTCAAACGATTGCGAAATACACAGAATACGAAATATGAAAAACAATTCATAAATTGAATCATTTTAAATATGCACTTTAGCCCACAAGCACCAATAACAAAAGCAACGTATGGTTGGAATTTGGGATGGCGCACGTTCAGATGACGTTCCAAGGGTAGGCTATATCCTTCCTTGAGCACCTCAAGTTGCTTTTCCCAGACAAATAAATCTAAACGAGTAGCCTTTGATCGGGACACTGGGGGAAACGACAATGAATTCTTAACATCTAGGGGATGAACCAGTGCTCCTCCTACGCACAACAATGGTCTCAACAAACATCTACTTAATCTATGTTTGACCTGCTTGACTGAAAAAGAGTCTCTTTCACATTTTAATTCGTGGCTGTAAACTAAAGCAACAGCTTCGGGTTGACACATCATATCATTAACTGAAACTGGATATTAGCGACGACCAAATGTATTATGTTTTAACAGCACTTGTGGGATATTGCTATAGGCAGAGAGACATTGCATTCAACAGACCAACAACAATTAAATTTCATAAAATAATGTGGACGGGCATTTGCTTATAGGAAGACCATTCACATTTAGGCCTAATAGTGAATAAAGCAAATGCCAGTGCGTCCGGGGTAACTTTAAAAAAAGAACACTGAAACTAAACTGAAGTTTGTTTCCATTTCACCCACTTTTGTAACAATGAAGCAACGTGGAACATTTATTGGATATCTATAGATGGGATAAATAAAGTAGAGACCTCTTTATTAGGTTAACCTGGAATTTAATTAGAAACGTTCCCACAACCGACTGACTTTCTTTTGTTTGCTAGTGGATGGACCAGATATATTAAACGAATGCGCGCCGCAGGCATAGCGGGAGAGAAGGAAACAGAGGGAGAGGGCGGGCTCACCCTCCAGATGAAAGTAAATTGAAATAAAGGGCTCGATTTAATCCGCTTGAAGAGATTTTGAGAGCGCGAGGGGGTGAGCACGATGGGTGAGTTTTGAAGCTATGCGCATGACGAGTGGCAAGGCCCATTGTGACTGACGCTCGAGGCCAGGCGCGCCTCTTGGGGGAGAACATTGGTCCCCATTCACCAAAGCACTATTTAATACTCTCTCTAGATCATTAAATGTGACACAGCGCTATATCAGAATCATTTAGAAGACATTATTAATGTTCGAGAGGGCAAGACCGGGTTGCATCAAAGAGAGTAATAATAGATCATGTCGAGGCCTTCTGACATATAGTTAACGATGCTACGGATTTTAGAGGTAAAAATTCATCATAAACATTTCAGGTTGTCGTCAACACAATTATTAACGATGAAAGCCTCAAGTCAACATCATACTATCCATAACTGAATGTATAGACATACGTCAGTGGTACTAACATTTTGGCCTTTATTCTAACTACTTGCAAATGGCAATGGTCTTTCAATGCAGTAGCCTACATTAGCTTATGCAATTGGCCAAATGAACAAAACAGCCATTTTATATATATATTATAAATATTTATTTGTGAAGTACCCCCTATAGCCTGATCATTAGATTTTATTATACATGATCAACTACATAGGTTTTTATACTATAGAACACGAAAAATACCTTAAGAGCTGAAGCAACAGGTAAACGTGGTTTCGTCCATTATTTTTGCATTATTTGCTTTTGTGTGTGTGTGTGTGTGTGTGTGTGTGTTTGTGTGTGTGTGTGTGTGTGTGTGTGTGTGTGTGTGTGTGTGTGTGTGTGTGTGTGTGTGTGTGTGTGTGTGTGTGTGTGTGTGTGTGTGTGTGTGTGTAAGAGAAAATGAGGGGGTTTCAGATGCTTCAATTGTTACTCTGAATAGTAGTCGGCTTCTTTACACGTTTAAAAAGACTCAAAAAGAAACATTTTGTAGGTGAAAACGGCCATTTTTCCATGGTGAACAGTCTCTAAGCCTAAGCGCATAGCAGCTATAGCGGACGCTGAATAATTCATCCTTCATTGCTGGCTCATAATGTCTTTTCTTGGGCTTTTGTTGCACAGCTCCCTCTCCCTTTCTGACTGAATTATAAACAGGTTGCCTTCTTTTATTGCGGCCAAGCTGCTGCGAAGCTTGGCTTTTGTCCGCGCGTAACCGAAGCGTGAGTCTCAATGGACTCTCGCTCCTTTGTCTCCCAAGTTCATCCTCAAGTGTCCGATTGTGTGTGCGAGGCCTGGCTTTGTGAAGGATGGAACTGTTATACAAATGTTTGATCAAGTCATTTGGCACGTTTTGTCTCGTCAAACTCCCCGTCTTTTTCCTCCAATTCGTTTTACTGTCCTGAGATTTACAGTATACGGACGGAAAGAGAACAAACTGGCGTATTGGGATGGAAATTGGAATTCATTTATTTAAAATACCAATAAGTCAGTCTACAAGGGGGAAAGTTGTGAGATTTCTTTGTTTGATAGCCTACAGCCAAAACCATATTCACAACCTGTTACATTAAACATAACCTTGGAGGTAGACTTTCTCAAACAAGAAGTATTATTAAGTTGATTAGGTAGCATTTTGAATATTGGCGCATATGTATCAAGAAGCCTATATTAATTAAGCATGCGCAATAGAATAAACCAGAAAAGTAACGGAGCAATTGAACAACGTAGCATATTAATGTAGACTATTTCCAAACAACTTCCTGGAATTTTTTTTATCAAACATTTTTATGTTGACAAAGAAACTTTTTATAACACGATGAGTTATGTGTCATGTTGTCATATAATATATGATTTCACTTTCAGTGTTGTAATCATTAGTCTATATGCCAAGCCATAACGCATCTCTCTCATTCTCTCTCACACACACACGCGCGCGCGCACGATCCTCCTTTCCCACAAAAGCTATCACCTGCTGTTTGATTTACGGTAAGGTCTCATGGGAAAACCATTAGCCGGACAGATATGATCGATAAAGAATTGAAAACAAACGCAAGCACTTTGTGACTATGCCGACAAATGAGAACACACTTCCCCTTGTGCTGTGCATATCCAACTGCCTCCCAAGAACTACATAACAGTCACTTATTGCAGATAAAATAAAAGCTTCAACAACTGTTTCGGTCTTTAAAATATAGGTTAAATATATGTGTGTGTGTGTGTTTTTTTTACAGTAGGTCATCCCAGGCAAAACAAACGCTAGTTTTCTACAAAATGTCAACAGAGCATGGATTAAGCTACCACAAGTGAATAATACCCAGATTCAACATGAAACCACGTCGGCGAATTTGAAAATATTAAAACTTACAGCGATCTCCCAAGATGCCTTCGATACTGTGTTTGGCCCGTCGTTCGTTGTCCTCTAATTCCTTTTTCTCGATTTCGTCTTCATCATCATCATCGTCTCCCTTTCCTCCAAATTTACTCCTCATGATGCGACTTATTGAACTGACTATGATAAAAGAAGTTAAATATGAAATTAGCAGTTGGTATAGCTGCTATCAAAGTTGTAACTCTAATTTAAATAATTAAATAGCCATTTAATTAGGCCTAGTTTTGTTATCAACAAATTGTTTATCAAATAAAAAAAACTTTTTAAATAATACTTAAATTAGAATATAGGTGCTATTTTGAGCAGATTTGTTTCTATCAGGTGCTAGAGTCAAGTTTACCAAATAAAATCTGATAATATAATTACATTGGTTTTACTTCAAAATACTGTGAAGAAAGCAAATTATGAGAACAATTATATGATTCTGGTAATATGCTACCCTATAATCCAAAGTGGTGATGGCGATGATGAGAAGGATATGGTGGTGGTGACGATTGATAATCTTTCTATGCCTCTCTGCACCCATTTGATGGCAAACAAGTATAGCGTAGTGTGTTTCTGTTTCCTTTTACCTGAAGGAATGGTGTTCCGGTCACATATGCCATCCTTCAGTAATTTATCTCGAATCTCCCAGCTAAACATACCCGGGTTATCTCGCTTGTACTCCTCTATTCTCCTCTCCACATCCGGTGTTGTCCCCTGCTTTAGAAACAACACAACGTGTAATTAGTAGGACACTTAACAGGACTAATCACTTCAGGTGAAAATGCCTGCTAAGTGAATACATGAATAGCGGTATGAAGGTTTTAGGCCTCACTCAATCATTTTGAGCCAACCTGTTGAGGAGGCTTCAGCCTATGTACAAGAGAAAGAGGCAGTTAAGAATTCCCCCCTTTTCCTTTTCCCTTACCTTGGGTTTGCTTCCTCCAATGGCTCCGGGTCGGATAGACCCGGTTTCCTGGTACCGGCACAGTATTTTGGATACGCAACCATGAGAGACCCGTAGTTGACGAGAGATCACACATGGTCTAATGCCATGGTGTGCCATTTCAACAATCTTATGTCGGATATGGTTGGGCAATGGTCTGCCATTGATGAATACTCCCCCGAGTTGGTTCACTCTGCCTTGCCCCAAAGGGGTAGAGACTGTTAAAGAAAGGAAAAAGTTCACCACCACGTTAGTTTAGGATGTTAATATGAAACAATAGCATTACTACAATTATATGGAATTATTAACATATAGGCCTATTATTTAAACTCTTTTTTATTCATATTCATGCATTTTGTTATCTAATAAGAGGTCAATTGTTGCATTAAAATAGCTGTTGCTTAGGCTGAAAGGTTTGAAAATCTAATAATCACCAAGTATTTTAAATGACAAGGTTGCTCTCTTTCAGATGTTGATGTTTGTTCATTTCGGTTAGTGACCTGTCTCATCTATGAAAATATAAAACATATAGGCCCTGACCTATAACCAACTTATAATTACATCAAAACAAAGCAGACACAGCAACTAAGTATTATTCGGCATATTTTGCATTCATTCATTGCCTTGGAAAATTTAAATGTCTTCATGTCTATCCCCTGTAGGCTACTACTCACATAATGTAACCCTGCAAACAAAGGTTAGTTTACAGAGTTAAAGGAAGCCTATAGGAAACGGCCCATTAGGCGACGCAGTTTTCGCTCCAAGATGACATGAAATGTAAGCACATCGAAGTTAACATCGCCACACATACAGTTCAATTGTATTTTTGGATTTTACCTTCCAGTGGGAAACCACTGCGGGGGTAGTTCTGAGCCAGCGTGGGGCGCATCATCCTGGGTACAGCCCCCGCCAACGCATTCATACCTCTACAACCCTACGCGTCTGAAAACCTCCCGCCGGAGAGGAGGAAGATGAACAACCGGCGATTAAACTCAACGAACTGCGGGTATTTGGACAATAAATGCTTTGTATTCCAGTTTCTGTAAGATTGATTCGAGTAAATTAGCCACTTCAGCAGCCAGGCACTGTTGTGTCCCGGGAGAGAAAGCACTCCCGCCTCCCCAAGAAAAAGCTCAAGGGAAAAGTTTATTATGAATCTGCCGTTGTTTCTTCAGCCAACATGCTGTGTTCGGTTCAGCGAAGTCATGAAGGTAAGAACTTAGCCGTGATGTCCCTGCAGCTGTTGTTGTTGACACACGTTCAAAGAGAGAAGATGGTCAAAACTACAGCATCATTTATTAGTTGTGCTGCACTTCTTTCCCCATAAGTGTTCCGCCTTCTGTGATTGGTTTAGAGGAAGTACACCCGGTCCTCGCATGTGCTCAATGATTGGCTGGCGCAAAAAACTTTTACCCTGAAAGTTACCGCCAGGGACCGTGCTCCAGGACAGCGTAGATATCTTGAATGACTACGTTGACTGATGTTTAGTCGTAAATGTACACATAAGATGTTGGTGAAATATATATATATATGAAGATGATTCAGATATCTCACAGATTTGATCATAAATGGGACTTTTTAGAACATGTCGTTTTTTGGTTCTATTTTTGTTTCCCATCCAACCATTTGTCCACATTCTATGATCTCAAACATAAAGCAAATGTTACACAAGTTGTGTCTTGAGGAATTTATTGTCCCTTTAGATTGCGCACTATACCAAGCCCCCGAACCGTCCAGGGGGACGTGCTCCACAGCAGGGTACGACGCCAGGAGAGTAGTAAAGAGTCTATTGCACCGGCTACACATGTGTTGTTGCATTTATTTACCACCAGCCAGTTTTGTTCAAATGTAGAAATTCTCTCAGTATGATTGCCTGCATTCGATGACACGCACAGGTTGGATAGTGGCGTTAACCGTGTGTGCATATATGTGTGCCGACGAAGAAGGTCAAGCAACCTTGCTATTTACAATCAATCAAAGGAGCTATGGTCCGTCCCCACCTTTGAATTCGTACAAAAGCTCTCTTCCTTCCACTGTCCACCCAAAACAACCGACTGGCCTCTTGGACACGTTTTCTTTGAAGTTTCACTAAAGGCCTTGGCAACAAAGTAAGCCAAGGCATATAGGTACTAACAGATCTTGTGAAAAGTAATATAGGCCCCCATGTGTTGAGATGTTAAAAAATCACTTCGTTTTATGGCTTATTTTATAAACAAGTTTGCCTATCAAATCAATATAGGCCTAAACGACATAAAACGAGAATATGGGCACGGTTTTTTCATTCGTGCCAACATTTGCTCGGTAGCCACCTTGTGCACTAACCAAATCGTAATCAATTCGTTATTTCAAATCGCTTTACGTTTGAGGTGAATCACTCATGGTGCGCAAGGCACTTCAGACGAACATAATTACAGAGCAGCCGTTACCCCATCCAGGTGATCCTAACCGGATTACCTCGCGCATCTTGGCAATAGCTGAACTTTTGCCGGAGGAGAAAATCCAACGTTTACGAGCTAAACTGTCACCGAAGCAATGCACTGTAATTATAGTACCCATGCATTTTTTTATATTGGCTAATAATTATTGTTTAAAGTCTCACACATTTCATGTTTGGAGCCTTAAAACCACTGTTGGAGTACATGGATCCTCGAAGAACAGAGTGATTGGGATACAGAAGTTAAAAACTCAAGTGTAAAACATTTTTGTATTTCTGTATTGTTTTGTATTTATTTTGTATTTTTGTTTTCAATTGCTGGGCAACTGGCCTCATTCCTTACCAGCCATATGTATGTCGCTTACCTCAAGTAAGCACCTGATGCTAAAAAGGCCTTCTTGTCATCCTTAGCCTCCTTCAGTTCTGAAGAAAGCGAGCAGCGGGGGAATCTGAACCTGAGTACCTTCATACACCTCTATTTACGCGGAAAATAGGTATCCCACTGGCTAAATTGGAGTCAATTAACATTTACCTCTTTTGTGAGTTTGAAAAGAAACTTCAAATGTTGTCTTTCTGTCGGAACGCGCGCGGACAATGAAAAATAGGCTAGTGGGGAAGAAAATAAGCAAGGGAAACGGGGGTCCTTTCACGCGCTAAATAGACAATTACTCTCCTCCATTGAAAGGATTACATTATTCCCCAAAAGTACTAATCTTAAATAAATCTCACGATAAAACGTAAATTCACAGGACTATTGCTATAAGTATAACACAAATAAACCTTTGCTATGGAAAAACTAAAATCTAGTAGTTATTTTAAATTGTAAAATTAGGCAATTTAACTTTCATGCGATATTAAGGACAATCGTAACAACTTCTGTTTGAACTAGAAGTCGACGAAACATTACATTTTAATAACAAAATTGCGACTTAATTATGTTGATGGTAATTATGATTCTTTTCATATAGCCTACAATTTGTTGATATAAATATATCAACAAAAATCATAAAATGATCAAATTTAGCCTATTGTGCTGTATAATGTTGTATCCAATATTTAGGGATTCAAATGAATACGCATCTTGAGACCGGGCTTGACTTGTTAAAAATAATAGCAGAACTTTCTTTTTCACATTTTTTGCTTCACTCATTCACACTTCAGTCATTCCTTTCGGTCATTCAAGAAAAAAATTGCATCAATCTTATATTTACGAAGGTGGCGATTTAAAGGGTCAATGAACTTATTGAAATAGGATATTACACCCCAAGAAAACAGAAAGAACGAAGAAAAACAGAACGAAGCTAGATGCATACCTCGGCGACCTTAAAAGCGACACAGAATCCCCGTATCTAATCCATTACCGGGGATGAAATTCAAAGTCAGAAATTTCTCTTGATGAGAAATAAATTAGTTGCATCAGATAAAACGTCATCACATCTATGTACACATCTGTGAAATTATATTGTAATTTAGAGCTATGTATTACTATTCCCAGATTAATAAAACGCTTCTTAATTTACAGCCAAATGTATCTTCTTTTTTTTTAAATGGTGCCTTATATAACATATTATGTTAAATAAGTTATTATTACGGAATTGTCTCTTTGTGTTTTACAACTGTAATAAATGCACATTATTCCTTCATTATAATGATCTGATATGGAAGAAAATAAGATATTTCGAAACTAGATAGAGACAAAATATTTCTAAAGGAAACCATGTGTGTGCGTATGGTGAATACGGGGCACCCATCTGTTCCACAAGGCCTCCAGGTGATTATATGAGTTGGTAGGTATATTAAAACATACGGGAGACCTCCCAGCCTCATCTCCTCAGGCATCTTAGCCTCCTCTACCCTGGCCTCATCTCCCAAGGCAGGCCTCATACACCTCACCTTAGCCTCATATCTGCCTATCCCCCCAGGCCTCCCAGCCTCATCTCTTTCCAACCTCCTCAACTCCTAGCCTCACCTCCTCCCAGCCTCATCTCCTCCCAGCCTCATCTCTTCCCAGCCTAATCTCCCCAGGCCTCCCAGCCTCATCTCTTTCCAACCTCCTCTCCCCCCAACCTCCTCCCAGCCTCCTCTCCCCCCAGCCTCCTTCCAGCCTCCTCTCCGCCCAGCCTCCTCTCCCCAGCCTCCTCTCCCCAGCCTCCTCTCCCCCCAGCCTCCTTCCAGCCTCTTCTCCTCCCAGCCTCATCTCCTTAGGCAGCCCACATCCCCAAGGCTCCCAGCCTCCTCTGACCAGGGCTCATCTCCCCAGGCCTCCCAGCCGCCTCTACCCCTCCCAGCCTCTACTAAGGCCTACCCGCCTCCTCTCCCCAGGAACCCAGTCTATGAGGCCTGTACTCAGGTGTCACCTTCCCACCACCACCCCCTCCCCCTTTGACAGTGATGGTTCTCCTACAGCCAGTTACAGATTAACCGGCCCCCTATGTGTTTTTCTTTCAGAAAGGGGGTTATAGTATTAGGAACTAGGCAGGGGAATGGTATTGATGTAAGAGAATGTGTGTGGGTGTATTTGTGTGTGTGTGTGTGTGTGTGTTTATGTGTTTGAATATGTAGGTGGGTGTGACTGTGTGGGTGGGTGGATATGTGGGTGTGTGTGTGAGTCCAGTAACCCAATACTGGACCTGTTAATGTGAAAATACTCATATGAGGTTTTACCCTGAGTGCCAGAGTGTACACATGGAATCTACTGTGTTGTAGTTAATGCTGAGGGAGAGAAAATGGGAGAAGTTCAAAACGGCTTCCCAGGACTAGCGCATACTTTATAGATTATAGTGATTTTGGAGATAAGAGCTATGAAGATTTGTCTCGCTTCAGCCACCAGTCATTTAATACACGTGCCATGTAAGTGAACAGGAGTCATATGGGGGAGCATGTATGATGAAAAATGAAAATGTCGAATGGTTCTGACCATACTGTCCCAGTCTTTGATGCTCATATAAGTTTTTCTGGCATACTCAGTCAGCTGATATACTTTACAGTTAACAGAAACAAAACAACCAAACCAAAATGAGCCACCTACAGACGTTTACTCGGCTGACAAATAATACACTTTGAGATCAGACATTTATATAAATCGAGATGAAATATTCCTAGTTTTTGGATCCCCACATGTTGAGTCTGCTTTCAGACAGTGTGATGGATCTTGTGTCTACCACTAGAGGGCATGTCTGACCTTGTGCCGTCAAAGGGTGTTACATCAGTTGAGTCAAATGATGATGTAGCCGACATAGCACCCCATATTTATCATCATAGTATAGTCTCCTGTTTTATTGTGAAAAATGTTATGTCAATAAAAATACATATTTATGAATGAGAAAGTCAATACACATGCAACACATTGAATATTGACTTTATTACTGAAATGTGTTATGTATGTAAAACGCCACATACAGAACAGTTCTCTGTGCAAATACATTTAGATAAATTGACAACAATGGATCATTTCATCATAAAAATCAATACCCTCACAATTCTAGTTCCTCTGAAATATATACAATAATATTCAGATTCAGTCAGATACCCTTTACCTCAAATAAAGGGTGAAAGTGCATCTTCTAATGTTGATCCCAACCAGGGGTGCGTTTCCCGATAACGATGGATCGTAGCTGTTACGAGGGTTCTCTACGATGAAAATAACGATCCATCGTTATTTCTTACGTGCGTTTCCCGAACATGCTCGTAAGGAGAACCACCGTACGTATCTCTTAAGTTGCACTTAACAAGACGCTGTCCATTGCACTGAAATGTGATTCTTCTGACGCAACTTGAAGACTTTAAAATTAAAACGTTAACCAAAATATTTGACGAATTACGGTACACAAAAAATATTTTCTGTAGCTACAGAAAACTTTACATTTATTATAGGCTACTTATTTGAGTACTTTTCAATGTGATGCTACATGAAGGTAAAGACAATAAGGTGAACGTGCAAACTATGCTGCATCTGAGTTTTACACCGGTGTTAGGACCTTGCAATCAGCGATACAGGATGCTAAATACCAATAGGAGGTCTTGGAAATTAAGTGGGCTCGTCTCCAAATTGAGGTGAGGAAGCTTTTGTTTGAAGAGATGAAGTTCACAAGGCCCTCCATTTCTGTGCCTATTCTTCTGCCCAATCAACAAGGTAGTGTCACATTCAGGTTACCTTATAGCCTAAAGCATACCATGTTTATTTAAATTAAGTAAAGGCTGAATTGTGTATTGTATCATATATTCAGTGTTGCCTGTCCAATCCTTACATGTTTACCTTATAGATCCATGTGAGGAGCAGGAGCAGGGAGAACATACTCCCATAAAACAACTATTTCTCAAACTACTTGTGCCTTGGTTTTTAACTCTTCTTGGTACTCCACTTTCCATAGGCATATATATATATGAGTCCTATATTTACTACTTGATTGAACTGCAAGGTTAAAAACCATGCATATGAATGGTATCACACATGGCATGTCCCAGCTAGCATCCTAAACAATTCAATGTACAAATACAAGCATCTCAATCCAACATATTTACTGTCTTATTTTCTAGTGCTGAATATATCTACAATCTTGCATAGGCCAACAGCTTCCCAAGACCATGTTTGCAATCTCATAATTATCACATATTGGCCACAAATGACATTGTGACAAATGACAAACACATAAGTAATGAATACCCCATGTCTTCAACATGGAATCATTGTTTCTGACATGAATAATCAACTCTACTTTAATTGATGGTTGATCAATTATACTCATTATGAGTGTAAGATATGTCAGATGACATCATGATATCATGATGCTCCTGAACCACATAGAAGCAGACCTGCAGAGGCTAACAAGGAGGTCCTTTGCACTGACCCCTGTAACCCAACTACTGGCAGTGTTAAGGTTCTATGCCATTGGCAGTTTTCTGGAGGTTATTGGAGATGGACATGGGCTCGCCAAGGCCTCAGTGTCAAGATCTGTGCAGGCTGTCACAACTGCATTACTTTGCCACATCCCAGACCACATCCAATTCCCCATATCAGAGGGGACAAGTCTGCAGTGCAGGACTTAGGCTATCTTCAATGGCTTTTATGATTTTCGTACGAGTTTTCACTCCCTCCCAGCCCCTTCACCATGTGTGACTTCCTGGTCAACCCTGTGGAGTCTTTCCATTTCCTGGGCGCCACCATCTCCTAACATCAGGCTCGGCTCTGCCACCAGCCTCTTCATCCACCGGGCTTGGCGTGCTACCAGCCCTATAATTCTAATAAACATCTTCAATGTTCAATTGTTGTTGTGTTATTGTACTCGTAAAAGCGTTACGTTAATGCATTTCTAGTTTCTATTGCACATTACAATAGCCATATTTCAATGTTATAGTATTTTGAATAAGACTGACATTTGTTTTTTAAATACCTTCATTGCATGCGCCAAACCCACTAAATCAAATTATTTTGTGTAACCTAAATTTACTTGAGGATAAACCGGATTCTGATATTTTTTCGGCAGTTAAACTTGTATGGTTCACTAAGAAATATCCCAGTTCCAGCGTAACTGGTGTAAAAAGAGGACCAAAAAAATCTTATTTTCCATCCGAATTAACTTTCAGCATGAGTTTAATGTAGTTTTCATGGTCGGCCTACGCGTGTCTCCACTGAGTCTCTGTGCTACGATGCACTTAGCGATCTACGACTGGTCTGGAGCTCTCGTTGATCTACGACGATTTTCAAGTGCCTCTTTAGCTACGATGGTTTCGGGAAACGGCCCGTACAACTAAGATCCATCGTACGATGGACTCTACGATCAACTTAGGCTTACGATGCTTTCGGGAAACGCACCCCAGACTGATTAAAGTAGGAGGAAGATTGTTTCGCACATTTCCATCCTTACTTGTTGATTAGATTGCAGTTCCCTAAAGGGAGGCATAGTTACAGGTAATGTGCAAATGAGATCATCCATGGATCCCTCCTCTCTCCATCTATGCCCTGTCTAATGTTAGGTTTTGTATTCTATGCCAAAATGATTGTGGTCTGTACATGACTTCCTAGTGCTATTTCCCCTCCACAGTCTCAATATCCTACTGCAAATCGATTCAAAAAGGAATTTATAAACGTAAGTAACTGCTATAAAGCTTTATCGTTCTATGTACATTTTTAAGTAAAACTTACGGATATTTTTGTTACCTGCAGTTTGAGTTTTAATAAGTGTAAAACTGTGGTTGTTTTTGGTAGCACAGTGTAGCAACAGCTAATGCAGTATACTTGTAATGTATACAGTAATGTATATGTCTGATGGTTTGATCAAATCTATCCGATTACTGAATCTATTTTCTTCATTGGTATTTACACAGTGGTCTTCAGACTGTTACATCTTGAAATACACACTGAACTTGTGAAGTGCATGAGGTTACTGCTGAACCTAAGGAGACAACTGAGCACGTTCGCTTCTTGGCCAGCCTGTTTCCCTAGTTACACATCAGCAAAGGCAGGATTTTCGTTTTTCTAGAATTTCTAGAATTTCTTGTTGCATCATGATCTTTCCATGATGAGGACCATCACTGAAACCAATATGGATGGCTCCTTCCTATTTCTGTCAGAACCAGGAATATCAGTTGACAGGAAGAAGGAGAGTGAAATATGATCAGGGAGCAGGAGAGGGAGGCCTATAGGATGGTTTTGATCAGACAGCTCTGCTAGGGGCTGGACAAACGAGTGTATCAAGTTGATTCACTTGGCTTTCGGGTGTGTTTGATTTGCCTCGATTGAGACTGTTCCCATTGGTTTTGTTGCATTGCGTGGGTAAACAAAATCAAGCAAGCACCCAAGCATTTGTAAATATTTGTCCCAGGACTTGGGTGAAGACAATGACTTGCATTTTGAATGTATGAATAAAGGCAGTTTTTTTATTTTCTCCTGTTCTAAACCTATATTCTCAGTTTAACCTAAACATGCATATTTAAATAGTGACACCTATTTAATTATCACATCAATTATGTGAGATATGTACAAATATGTTGATAGATTATTTACTTTCCATACTTATATAGGAAAGCTTTCTGGCCTATGAATATATTATTACTATTATTAAAAGCTTATAACCCTTGTATTTCTGCGAAAGCCTTCAACTATAAATAGACATCACATGGTGAAATAGGCTGTACAGTGTAGTAAGTGCTTGGGATAAAGAAGAGAATGATTCTTAACATACAGTAAGAGGCATAGTGAGATAGGCTAAGGGCATCCTTTGGCAGAGTACTGGCACAGCACTCCACATTAAGTCCACAACCAGGCAAACCAGATACAAGCCAATGTCAGTATCCAGAGAGGTCAATCATGTCAGGTTTACACTCATAAAATCCTCTCTCAGAACAGTGCATAATATGACTATCAGTGGTGGCCTGTATGTATGCAAGCCCATTGTTCAGTGAACATGTGAAGGCCCTTTAGGTGTTTGCGATAGGCTACTGCTAAAAGGCCATGTATTAATTACAAAAAAAGTAAAGGGAGTGGGTGTCAGTTGACAAGAATATATGTACATAAATCTCTCACACCACTGACCCCAATAATCACTGTTATAATTATCATCATCAGGCGTTTCTCCGGGAATTACTGGTGGCAGAGGATCGGCCTGTCTCGTGATCCGGTCGGTATTTTAACCAGCAGATAAGCCACGTGACGACCACCGAAAACATGGCTAAAATGCTGGCTATCGACAGGCAGATAGGTCCTGCTGGCGAGGGTGGGCTGCTGCTGTGGCTGTGGACGAAGATTAAACCCATGAACAGCAGAACTAACATGGACAGAAAAGAGAATATCACGCACACGCAACCCGTGGTTAACGCCACTCGTTTACAACTTTGACAGCTGTCGTAGCGCACGGAGTCCTGCGAAAGGGTCGTGGCGGTGGACACGGTGGTGGACGGGGTCGCTTGACTCGTTGACGCCCCCGTTTCCTCACGTCTGAGCGCGACTAGCGCGGGGTGCAATGGTGGAGGATACGGGGGCAAAGCATCTTGAGGCAATGGGTCTAAGTCAATGTAGAGCGGAAAATCTTCCGTCACTTTTGTATTGTTGGGCAGGTTTTGTATCCGATAGTCAGGTACGGGCGTCCTGTGGCGGCAAATAGGACAGCTTACGCGCCATGGACGCTCTTCACGGAGGTGGAGCGTGTTCAAGCACTCCTCGCAAAATGTGTGCAAGCATTCCAATATCTTGGGTGCGCGACGGTCAAGGTCGAAATAATTGTAACAAATTTTGCATTCATACTCCTCGTAGGGGAATGCTGTCGCCACGCCCGGGGGCTCCGCTCCGTTTGATGCCAAGTCTACCTCTGCCATGTCATCTTTCGCCATTCACATTCTCCGTAAACACAAAGGAGAGGACAGACTGATGCTGATGACGGTGCACGCCCCCGTTAACAAAAGCGTTAGCTCTCCGTTGAATTGTCTACTTTGTTGATAGGCTACACTATATTTTCCAAAATCATCACGTTTCCCGTTGTAAAAATCCAGCTGTGGCATCTCTCCCGTGGCTTTAATTTTCGGATCTTCCCTTTAAATATTAAACGGTTCTCATTTTACGCTTCGGGAGTGGGATTCGGTGATGTAATGCGACTTCAGTGCGAGGTTAATCCAGCGAAGTGATCTGTGCACATCCAGCAAAGAGGCGCACCAAGACAAGGAGGCGGCGGTCGGCACATTAGATCACGCGCGTTGTTTACCGATTGACCAAAATTCACCTCGGTAGAAAGAAACATTGTTTTCCGTTCTGAGAAAAGGGAGAAGTTAATGCTCTGACTGTCGCCATCACACTAACGTCACATACACAAAAGTATGCTCTAATTAAATCAAAGCGGTTTGGGTCAAATTACAAGCTTTGTTGAAACTTGTAAGGTCAACATTGAACTCAAAACTGTGATGTACAATATTGCATGTAGCTTATAGGCTAAGCGCAATAGCATAGCTAGTACATTATTTTCCATGTATATCATATAGACCTACGTAGCCTACATATAGGTCTATGCTATTCTTTTAGATTAATGTGGCCTAAATTAGCCTAAATTAGTAATGAAAAATGGCCTATAGGCCTATCACACGTCACAGTTTAACAATTCAACTTTGACCTTTACACAAAGCCTAGGCTATATGTTAAAAACCCAAACTTAAAGCCGAAAACGAAAACCTCGTTTTTCAAACTGACGAATCGATTACAAAATAGACACACAATAGCAAATAGCCAGTTATCTCTATAAAGGTAGGCAAGATAGAATCTGTGGCACGATTTGCATTTAACGTGTGGAAAAAAATTAAAACCAGCGCCCTTACTTATTCACAAAGGCACACACCCTAACAGGAATGTCCAGGTCTCATAAAGGGCGGGCGTTAAGTCGAAGTCATGTGCGTCTCTCACACACCTGTCAGACCTCACCTGTACGGCGCTTTTCACTTCAGTTGGAGGGCGCTGGGCTGACAACTGTCATAAACGAGACCTAGACTATAGTATGTTATTCTGAAACACCTAGTTTAGTTCAGTTATCATGTTTGAAATTGTAGCATACTTGTATGATTCAGAACTTGTCGCAAAGTTCCAGAGAAAATGCGGTTTGTTCCTCGTCGAAGCTCACCCAAAGACGGATAACCCACTTCAAGACACGGATGATACAGAGATACACATTCGAAAGCGTTGCATAAGGCTCAATGGACACTCTGTTATAACCAAGGAAACATTGGACAATAATTCAAATGACGAAAATGAATTTACCTCTAATGTAAGTTCTGATAGAAATGAGTGACAGAATATGACAAAGTAGGCAACAACTGGCTTTTCTTGTTGGGTGTTATGTCTGAAGGCAGAGCAGGTGTCTCCGCAGATAAGCAGAATGTTTACATTCATTTAAATGTCGTTTGACATTTAGGCAAAAGCAAAAAAGGTAGCTTGTATTAGAGGCCAACTCAATGAGCTTGCTTGATTCTGAGAATGCAGCCCAGAATGTTCTAAAGTTGAAAACTCATTCCTAGACAAAGCAACACTGCAGACTTTAGGAATGCCACAATAGAACAATTGTCACTATAGCCTACAAAAGCTAATTATAATTAATCATAGACAGTCGACTCCGCCTCTAAATAAGGTATTTTGCTGTGTTACTGTTAGTCACCCCAACCATGGGTCATCGTTGTGTTACTGTATACCATGGGTCATCATTGTGTTACTGTACACACCACAGGCCCAGGTATACGAGGTCCGGAACTGGTTGCTCCATATCCTCTTCCTGGTTTCGGCGAGTCTAGGACATGAAATCTTCTACATCACCTTCTTGCCCTGCCTCCACTGGAACCTGGACCCCTTCCTGTGCCGACGCCTTGTCAACATGTGGGCTGTAAGTCACAGGCTTCTCAGCCAGTCCCAGTGCATCCTGTTAGATAAAGAGGCCTTCTAAACTTCCTCAGTGGGGATCAGCACATTCTCCGGCGCCAAATGATCACTTGCATTACCTGTGACACTGAAGTGTGCGTGTGTGTATCAGAATGTGATTTGTGTTTTGAATGTGTGCCGCTGTGTGTGTGTGTCCTCAAACGAATACGTGTTTTGTTGAGCGCGCGTGTGCCTGTGTGCGTGCGGGAGGTCACAGACAGCCGCCTCTGTAGAGCACAACCTCCACGTCGCGTCACTGTCTGTGTGACAATGGAGCTCCCCCGCCACCCCTCCCCCGCTCCTAGTTAGACCCACACATTCTTTCATCCTGCCCTGAACCCCCACACCCTGACCTGCCTCTCACGCAACCCTCCCAGACCACGAGGTCCAGGCCCAGCCAGGCTGACCGGAGCCTCGAATAGGAGGAGGCAACACGAGGGGGTCAAGCCTGAACACTTAGAACTCACGATGACAAACTCTAGTTTTCAAGTGGTCCGGTCTTATGAATGGAAAGAGGACTTGACAAGCTCGCACATCCAGGTTCTACATCTGTCAAAGTGAATGGTAGCCCACGTGCTCGGCACACACTCGGAATTTGGACAACTCCATTTGGACGAAAATAAAAACACACACACAAACACACACCCACACACACGCACATAGTGTCAATGTGTTTGTGTGCCCTGCATGCCTGTCTTCTCCTCCAGTGCATGGCATGTGTCCTCTGACTGAACCCCTTATTATGGCCCTCAGGGGGTCTTCAGACACTTGTATGATTCAACACTGGCCCTCCACACACACACACACGCACACACACACACGTACACACACACACACACACAGTGGCCAGAGGCAGGCTGTAATTACTCTGAGTTAGACATTACAAGCTCAGTTGTCTATTCTGCACTTCCAAGTCTCGCCAGGCTGGTTTATTGACCTCCTCATTGCTTTGAGGTTGTCTCCTCCATAGGCTCATTTGGCCTGTCTGGCCCCGGGGGTAAATTGCACTGCACTTCTAAAGCCCTGCTCCCTATTGTGGAGATGAAGTTATCTAGAGTTCACACCATGCCTTCACGCACACACACTGAGACACTCACAAACACAGAAGCTTTCTCTCCCTCGGACTCACGCAGAAACAAACACATACACTTCCCCTTAATGCTGATAACGTCCTTAAATCCATGAGATAACAGCCTCTATACTGGAGCACTCCCCCAATGTAAGAATTGAGTTAGCCAGTTTTTCTTCCAATTAACCCAAACGTGCTTTTAATTTAGCAGCCTAATTAAACAGTTAACCTACATTTTGAATTACATTTGACAAACCAAAATCCCGTACGAGCTGAATAATACACTTATTAGACATGACGAGACACATACACCAACACCGTCCCCCACACTACATTTGTTGACAGACCAAAGTCCAAACACACTCTGGGCTCGATCAATACACTCATTCATGGGACGTTTCTCTCTCCATGGCCACTCACTGTCTCCTGGGCTGGTGCCTAAAAACGTTCCCTCATCTCCCCTAAGAATTTCCCCTTCATTTTCTGCCTTGTTGCTGACTGTGTGCCAGTGTCCGAATGCACAACAGTGGAATAAGCTAATATTGCGGTTGTCAACGACTGACATCATTCAAGTAAAGTAAGGCTAAACCAACTTCACTAAGTGTAAAAAAAAACTAAAGCCAATGTAACATGCTGGTTATGAAAGAGACACAAGTCTGTTTTCTTTCTGTTTCTCTCTTTCTTTGTCTTACAATATATATTCATTTAAAGTAGTACATGCACACACATCTCACCGTCTTTATCTTTTTCTTTCTGATTCTATTTTATCGTCTCTGGTTGCTAGGCTCACTATGAGGTAAAAAATCAGAGAACAATTTTATCTCCGTTTGCCATGGTAACACTCACCCATTACCCAATCCCACACTACGTCCATGACAACAGAAATAACTCTCTCTCTCTCCCTCTCTCTGTCTCTCTCCCTCCCTCCCTCCCTCTACATTACTATCTTTATTTTAACAGCATGGCCTCCCTGTTGAAAAATACCTCCCCACTACTCCCTTGCAACGACAGCCATTAAAGACGCATAAAATATACAGGCCCAAGCTCTAAATAAATCACTGTCTGCGACGTCTGGCCCTGTGGATCCCTACGGAGATGGCTCAGTTAGAATGACCCAGACGGTGTCTCTACACACACACACACGACAAATTCCATATCTGCTTAGGTCTGTAGTGTGTGTGGTTGTGACTCTGCAACAGATGAAGAGTGATGGAGAACTGTATGTGGCTGTGAGAAAGACAGTGTGTGTGTGTGTCACAGATTCACTCCAGACACTGTCTATTGGAGACAGATTCAGCAGAGCAGCCTGGTCTATAGCTCATGTTACTGTGTAACTACCTGCAGCCTGTCGTAGCAGCCCCAGTCTCGCGGGGGGAACTGTTGTGGTGTGGACCATGACGACTTATTTCGAGGAGACTTTGTGCGCCTGAGAGCAGGAGAATGGTAGACAATCAGGCTTTGAACTCTTATTTTGAAGTTCTCTTTGTTTCTCCTCTGCTCACGCGGTCGAGAAGATGGAGAGATACAGGCATGGAATATCATGTGTGTGATTACATTTGGCGATATCGAGTGTCGGTCTCCAGTGTACTGCTAACCTCTCAGTGCTCATTTTAATATTTAAAACGTGGCGCCAGGATGCAGGATCACCACTGTTTAATCCCCCCCCCCCCCCCCCCCCCCCCCCCAGCTGGTGATGTACATCGGCCAGGTCCTGAAGGACGTGCTGAAGCTGCCCCGTCCCCTGTCGCCCCCCGTGGTGAAGCTGGAGAGCCGCGTAGAGGCGGAGTACGGCCTGCCCTCCACCCACGCCATCGCCGCCACGTCCATCTTCTTCACCCTGCTCCTCAGTGCCCCCTCCCGGGTGCAGGTAGGTGGGAACGCACACGCACTCCAAACCAACACCATCTGGTGTTACGAGATCTCCAGGAAACAGTGTCCACCGCAGCTTCGGGGTTACTGGATGGCTCTTGCTGTTGTGCCAGTGGGGTTGATGTAGCTTGGGTGGGTTTGCCCCTTTGTTCGAGGCCTGCAGGTTTCTGTTTTGTCCATTTATCTGGGCTCTAGCTTAGTAGGTTAACACAGTCTTGCAGTGGATGTATGTACACATTTTAATGGTAGGTAGAGGTTTTAACTTTAAGACTACATAGTGGACAGTTCACTTAAATCTTCTAAAACAGCAAGAAGGATGCCTGTCCCTTTATAAAGGAGGAGGGTGTGTCAATGTTGTCTTACTTGAGTCCTAGCCGACCAGTTGGACAATGAACTGGGAGGGGTGGAGTCGCCAGTCATCATCAGTCACCATTTGCCACACCCACCCAGCTGCTGTTTGTTCCTCTGATAGACTGTCTTGAGTAAATGACTGTCACTCTCTCTCTTCTTCCTTTTCAATTTCTCTCTCCTTCCATCTCCCTCTCTCTCATTCTGTTTTACTCTCTGTCTCTCCTTCTCGTTTTCTCTCTGTCCTTGTCTTTTTATTGCTTTCCTTCCCCATCTCTCCCTCTCACCCCTTCCTTTCTCTCTCCCTCTCTCCCCTCTCCCTCTCCCTCTCCCTCTCCCTCTCCCTCTCCCTCTCCCTCTCCCTCCCTCCCTCTCTCCCTCTCTCTCTCTCTCTCTCTCTCTCTCTCTCTCTCTCTCTCTCTCTCTCTCTCTCTCACACACACACACTCTCTTTCTCTTATTCGGGCCAACAGCAGAGAACTCAATAAGTGACCCAAACACTGCATTTGACTCAATCACAGAGTTGTCTCCTAAATGCGACTTTCACTCCATTCCAGTTCAACCTCATTTCTCACAACCCCAACTTGAATATTTCCAACTTCGAGACAAAAGACACATCCCAAATACAGTGAATTCACTCCACAGAAGCTCCACTGACATGAGTCTGTGAATGGAAACAAACACCTATAGATCTGTAGTAAACTTCAACAGTGCTCTGAAAAGGCCTCGGGGCGACTTTTAGGTCTTTTAAGCAGCGGTGGTGTCAAAGGTCAGGACAGTCAATCACACAGCGCCCCCCCCAACCCCCCCCCCCTCCACCCCAGGATCCTTTGTGTCCATTTAGGGGGCCTCCCTTCATGAACTCTCTCTCTGAAAAGGCTTCCAGCTGCAAAGACAGGAACAGACACAGGGAAAGAGAAAGAGGGATGGAGGGGGGGGGAGGGAGGGGCAGGGGAGGGAGGGTCAATGAATAAACACACACTCTCCCCTCACTGTCATTGAAATGGAGGGGGGAGACAAAACCACCAATAGGTGGATGATGGAAAAGGAGGGATCAGGGAAGGGGAGATGGACGGACAGATGAGTCAAAAGGAAGGATGGCCTGGAGACAGTCCATGCATCAAACCCGTCTAATAAAGGATCGGCACACAGAAGATGTAGTGGCCTTAGCTTGCGGGGCTCGATGAATGGTCAGCTCGATCCCAGAAACAAAAGTAGGGGACAATGAATCGTCTACAAAAAGGGAAAAGAGAGATGTTTTGCGTTTAGGATGAAATGGAGGATATCCTAGGAAATGTCTGTGTGTGTCTCTGTGTGTGTGTGTGTGTCCCAGTTCCAGTTCGAGGTGGGTCTGCTGGTGGCAGTGGTGATGTCCGGACTGGTGTGCCTGAGCCGCCTCTACACCGGCATGCACTCAGCTCTGGTGAGTCCCCTCTCTCTCTCTCCTCTGCTCTCCATAGACCACTGGATGAAACATTCAAGCCCATGGCGGATTTATTATTCATGCTATGTCTGGCTGGCGGGCTGGAAGTCTAAAGCAGGGCAACCTACCACCTATTTTGACATCCACTCCGTAGAGGGATGACATCAGGGTCTGGGCTGAAGGAAAACTGGGCTAGAGGTGTCCTGAGAACACAGTGCTCGATATTCTTCATTCATTCGTTTGGTTATGTTCACTGTGGATAGTTTCTATTGGATAGTTTCTATTTGTGGACAGTATCTAATTATACTCAGAGCAACGCCATGGGATTCCGGTGGTAATGCGTGACTCCCTTTCTGGATTCAGGACGTGATCTGCGGTGCCCTGATCTCTGCTGTGGTGATGCTGATCACCTACCCATATTGGGAAACCTTCGAAGTCCTCCAGCTCACCAGCCCGTTGTCCCCCATCGTGGCGTTGGCGCTGCCCCTGTTCCTGTGCTACACATACCCCGAGCTGGACCATTACAGCACCACACGGGGGGACACCACCACCATCTTTGGATCGGCCGCTGGCTGCTCTGTGGGTTACTGGGTCAACGAGCAGCTGGGGGAGACTTTTGAACCCCAGGGGGTTTTGCCCGTACCCCTGCCCTCCCTGACACTAGCTGGCCTGGCAATGGGCACCGCCCGTTTCACGCTGGGCGTGGCTGCATTGGTCCTCACACGGCAAGTGGCAAAAACAGTGAGTTTGAGGGTGCTGTGTTCGTGGTACAGAGTGCCTGTTCATGACAGAGAAGCCAGAAGAAGAAAAGAAATCGAAGTTCCGTATAAATTCATCACCTACACTTTGGTCGGCCTGGTGAACTGCATCGTGGTCAATAGGTTTTTTATACTGCTAGGGTTGCTATGACACTAGTTTAGAGACTTACAAATCAGCTTCTAGATAGTCTGTTATAAAATAGTACCACATATTTATCACTATGTATAACAAGAATATATTGTTTTTAAGGGGACTATTTTATACGTGTAATAATGTTTTATACTGACCTATTATTTTGTACAAATAAAGTTAACTTAACACTGTCAAAGGAAAAGAGCAAAAAGCTTTTATATCTGCAAGCTACAAACCTTTCAGCCAGCATGCATGCTACAAAACGGTCACTTCTTCAAAGAAGAAAGACAGATCATTACACACATACAGCATGTCAAAGTTCTGTAACCTTATGCCGATAGCCTCACCCCACACCACCCGAACTGTTGACAGAAAACAGCACCTAAAGTATATCTTAATGATGCAGTCATAGAGCAAGTGAACCCTATTCTGTAAACCTGCCAAAGCACAGCTTGGTGGCTTCAGTTGGAAATGTCTCTATTTCCTGTAGTCTGCCTTGAGGAATGCAGATCCACCAGTCAAACCCCTTTCTGCTTCCTACAATTTGGCCCACTTGTAAGGGTGAATACATCACGTATTTTCAGAGCCATCCTAACTCGATATAAAACGTCCAACCCCCAAAACTGAATCGAAAACACAAAGTCGTACACAGTTGTAGGACCCCTGAACACTGAACTTAATACCATCCTTTACCCAGTTGAGTAACTAACCCAAATGACATACTGCAAAGGATGAGTCAGAGGCCATGTGTCATTCAGTTTAATGGCGGTACAGATCGTGAGTGATAAAAACATATCCATACATACATAGTCTATTGATATTACAATTTACCGACCAACAAATTCTTGATGTTAGTTTTTTTAAATAAAGCCCCCCCCCCCCCCAAGAGTATTTCATCTGGACGATCAACTGTGGACTTATTTTAGGGCCGAAACTGACAGAGATCTGTTTAACCGTACACGACTGGTCACGCATATTCTTCACTGAGATTGACAACTCATGATTTAAGCCAGGTTCGCGTTCGACGTTGCACTGGGCCAGACCGGGCCGTGCCATTCCATGCCAAACTGGGCCGGGTTATGACATCACACACTGGGCGTGAGTTGAGACTATTAGATGAGTGCATGAACCACTGAAGTTTCATCGGACCATGTTTAAATGTGTGTGTGTGTGTGTGTGTGTTGGAGGGGGGGCGGGGGAGGAGGTCACAGGAAGGGCTCGATGTCGATGTCCAGGGCGGAGCAGGGCATGGTGAGCTCGAAGCGGTTGATGACGTCGGGATGCAGGACCCCGAGCCGCCCGATGCTCTTCCCTCGCGCAAAGATCTCGGCGCAGCGCCCTGGGAAGAAGGTGGAGTCTGCAGGGCCGAAAAAACGAAGAACGACAAGTTAGATGACGTGCCAGACATCCGTCTGTGATGCAGGTCCATTGACAGAGCCAAACGTTTGAAAGATAGAACCAAACGATGTGTAGGGATAGCGACGACTTTCGAGCCGTACTGACGTGGTAGGAGCAAAACCACAGTACAAGCACACAGACAGGAAACTGTAGACTCAAGGTTGCCATGACTCCAGATCCAGTGTATATCGATGTGCTATACTCCCAGTGCATCTCCTCTTCCTACTCAAGCACACCATTCAGATGTTTTGCTCATTGCTATGAAAAATGAAATGCTTCCAACATTTTCAGACGACTGCGTGTGTGTCTGAACACGCGCACACGGGTATGGCGTTTTCCACTAAGCAAAAAGTCATTGTGTGTGTGTGTGTGTGTTAGGGATGCACCGAATCCAGGATTCGGTTTCAGATTCGGCGAACCGTACCCTACGCGCGCTACGCTGGTCGACATAATGGCGCGGGCGTTGATTACGAGAAGGTGTTTACGTAGGTTACGTTGACTGTTTAATGCAGTAGGCTGAGAGAAAGTGAAAATGCAACTTGT
The DNA here is from genome assembly GCF_021917145.1 of Hypomesus transpacificus. NCBI lineage: Eukaryota > Metazoa > Chordata > Actinopteri > Osmeriformes > Osmeridae > Hypomesus > Hypomesus transpacificus. Next base: position 11,931,437 of record NC_061074.1, on the reverse strand, counting down.
GTTGTTTGGCAGTACTTTGAGTCAAAAGAAGGCAATTCAAATCGAGTTACATGTTCAGTTTGAAATGCCGATTTGTCTCGTGGTGGCAAGGACCCTAAACAATACACATGTCCGCTGTTAAAACATTTGCGTATGAAACATCCGAAAGAAACTCAAGAAATCTAAAAGGCTAATATTTTGGATATTGATTGGCTCTTGAGACAGGGTAAACACAGGCATGGTAATTGTCAAAACAGTTTTTCCCACTTGTCTTCCTGGCAAAATGTTGCCTATCCTTTATAAAAAAATTAATAAAAAAAAAAAAACAAGAAAGAAAATTGAAAAAAAAAAAACACTGCTGTAGACGTTGTTTACTTCATTAATGTGTTTACTGTGTTAATGGACTGAGGATGGGAGTAGGATTCGGTATTAGGTTTCGGCAGAATCTTAACCAGTGGATTTAGTACTCGGCCGAGACACAAAAATCTGGATCTGTGCATCCCTAGTGTGTGTGTGTATGTATATATATATATATATATATATATATAACACCTAATGGGATGTGCACATCTCCACAGCCAAAGGTAAACAGAGTCAATATGAGCAGGTCTGTAACAGCACTGGGGAAGAGCTCCCATTTGACACAGTTGTTAAGTGAAACCTGGGCATCTGGTTTTTTCCTCCTTGCTCCCTCTAATCCCCTCAGCCTCTTCCCTCGCCTCTTAGCTCTGTATTTGCCCTTGAGAAACAGAGAGACGGTGTGTGTGTGTGTGTGTCAGGGAGGCTCTCAGTGACAGCTTGGCTATTCCCTCTGCGGGTCTCCCATCCACTCTCCATCAGAGCTCCAGTCCTGCCCCCCCCCCCCCCTTGCCCCCTCCCTACCCAGCCCGGCTCACTGTAGCCTGGGTGGCAGATACACTGAGGGTGGGGAAAGGAGCAGGGGGAACATTGCCATTTCACCCTCCCGGCGTGCATGTCCCGAGGGATGTGTGTGTGTGTGTGTGTGTAGAGGGAGTGCTGGGACAGGGATGTACAGGTGACCTCTTAGGAGCAATGACCCTGTGTCAGGGTCAAGGACGCTGACATATAGTGCTAATGGTGCGCGAAGGCTCCTGAGTGTGTTTGAGAGTGATAAGTGTGTCCTGGGAATGAGCGTTTGTGTGTGTGTGTGTGCGCACACTTCATGGCCTAAGTGCCTGTGCGAGTGCGCTACGGAAAAGAAGGGTGCGGGTGTGTGCGAGTGCAGAGGACCAGGCCGAACGTGACGGGAACGCGTGTTTCCTTTCTGCTGCAGTAGACGACGTGACTCACATGCAGCCTCTCACTGCAGACCCTGCACACTCCCTGCACACCCCCCCACCCCCTGCACACCCCCCCACCCCCTGCACACCCCTCCACCCCCAGCCCTTCTGTCTCTCACCCTCCTTCCCCAAGCCCTCTCACACCTTCCTTTCTTTCCTTCTCCCTTGTACTTCCCCCGCTCTCTCTCTCTCTCTCTCTGGCTCTCTCTCTCTCTCCCTCTTTCCCTCTCTCTCGTTCTGTGATACCCAAGCCCCATTGATTAGCTGGTGTCTGAGGAGGGGACACCAGAGCTCCAGCCTGACTGTGGTGTGACCTTGGTGAGAGGGAAGGAGACGGCAGGGGGAGAAGGGAGGGACGGGGAGGAAGACAGAAGGGGTGAGTCTGAAGCTCTACCATTACCACTCCTCCGTGGACATTTTGTTTCTTACTTATATCACCCCCCCCCCCCCAATATTTGCTGGTCTATTCAATAGTGAAAACCTTTTGTCTTATAAAAACAAGCCCACAAAAAGTTACAGTCGACGAGGGAAAGTTGTATATCTATGTCTTGGAAGATAACTGCAGCAATAGGTGTGTAGTATATGCTTGGACACGTCGCGAGTCATCCGTGTCCTTAACGAGACAATAGGCTCGGAGCAGGGACCCGTCCCAACACAGTGCCCCCTTCAGAGCCCCCTGAACACTAAAGCTCTTTACAAGACAGACCTCCGGACTGCTACGTGGAGAAAAAGCCCAGAGGCAAAAGCTATTGAACAGCACGAGGGGGGGGCCACACTATTGTTAGAAATCTGCGTGCGCGTGTGCGTGTGTGCCCTCACCGTCCGCTGCCTGGATGTGGTAGCCCTGGTCCTGGCCTGCCGGCACCTCCAGCAGCTGCATGACCCGGTCCAGCAGCCCGTGGATCACCTCGAACCCGGGGCTCTTGTTGTAGTAGACGGCACACAGGCGCCGGTTGTTCCTGGCGCCCACGTCTGGGTGAAGACCATGAGGAGGAGGAGGAGCAGAGGTCAGGAGGTCACACTCAGAGGCCTGGTGAGTGTTGCAGGGGGTCGCAAGAAGACAGGAGGCACACACACACACACACCTTTGGTTTCATCTTTCAGCACCACATCAGAGATCTCAAACAGCTTGAGGGGCAGAGGCATCTTCCTGTTGGCAGCCAGGGTCTTCAGCAGGCCCGACAGGAGGGTGGTGCGCGCCACCTGGTGGACGGAGAGAGAGAGAGAGAGCTGCAGTTTACGACGGGCCCGGCATCTGACTCGCGGCATTGCCGTGCGCCCCATAGGGAGACAACCCCGAATGACGGAGAATTCCAGAATTCCCTTTGAAGTGTACATAAACATCCCCCCCCAAAATGTTGGGTTGTTAATCGTTTCTCATTGATGCCTTTGTGTCTTGTTGAAAGCTTTTGAAGACATTTGTTCCTCTTCGAAGTACTCTGATGAGAGGGTTAGGTTGTACCCTCCCCTGAGATGAGTGAGCTGCCAACACTACCATGCAAACCTATAACTACAGGTGACTGTGCACTAAAACCTTTGTGTGAGATGGAACATTTTTGAAAAGCATCAGTGTAGTCGTCATTTAGTTTTACCGAGTGCTTTTAGCAGATTTGCCAATTATGATAGGCTTCCTTACATATACATTTGTAAAATGTTTGGTTCCTTCCTTACATTTGTTTGGAATGGTTAATGGGTAACATTGAGTGTTCAGTACATTTTCTGACCATCTTTAGAACGTCATCCCAACCACATGGGGAAGGACACGACGGGCGAGTTGGGCGGCTGTGCGTCTCACCTGGAACTCTGCGGTCTTGGGGTTGGCGATGTGTGCTGCCTTGGTCTCACTGATCTTCTTCCCCAGCTTGTCTGAGATGTCCTCTTGTGAACACTGCAAGAGAATGGAGACGGAATGATGAGCGGAGTTCACAGTGGCGTGAAAGAGAAACTGACTGTGCGTGTGTGTGTGTGTGTGTGTGGGGGTCTTTACCAGGGCAAAGGTGAGAGCTTCGGTGAATCCAGCATTAGCCAGGTCCTGCCTCAGCAACTCTGTCAGTTTGTTGATTGGAAGCTAAACACACCGGAGAAAGCCCATGTACATGAATAGGCACAGACGATCCAAATCCGCACACGCACGCACGCTCCCCCCTCCCTCACCTGATTGGCTACGGTGTAGGTGCGTGGCGTGGTGCGGACGATGTTGTTGAAGCCGTACGCCATGGCGGCGTCCTCCATGATGTCGCACGCGTGGATGACGTCGGAGCGGGTGGGCGGGATCTCCACCTCGATCTCGCCCTCGCCCGTGACCTCCGAGAGCAGGCACATCCGGGTCAGCAGCTGGGCGATGCTCTCTGTTGTCTCACTGGGGGGGGGGGGGGGGGGGGGGGGGGGGAGAGAGAGAGTCACCGTTATACAAGGTATTCCAATCGTAATATTCTAATATTAATATTTTAAACTTTTGCCCACTCCTATTTCAGGGGGGGGGGGTCAGATGGCTGAGCGGTGAGGGAGTTGGGCTGGTAATCAGAAGGTTGCCAGATCGATTCCCCGCCGTGCCAAAATGACATTGTGTCCTTGGGCAAGGCACTTCACCCTACTTGCCTCGGGGGGAATGTCCCTGTACTTACTGTAAGTCGCTCTGGATAAAAGCGTCTGCTAAATGACTAAATGTAACTGTATTTCACTCACTTGATTCCCACTTTGCGGTTGATGAAATCTCCAGATATCCTTTCCTTCCTGTAAGCCAGCTCCTGAAGACCCAACGACACGTGATGCGTTTGACGGAAATGCTCACAGGCTAAATCTGTGGTAAAGAAGGAATGCGTTCTAAGTGGTGGATCTTACCGGGTACATGCAGGTCCTGCCGTCAGCATAGACCACCTCAGCCTCCTCCACCCTGAGACAGAGAGAGAGAGAGAGAGAAAGAGACACACACACAGAAGGGGCAGGTGTGAGAGAGAGGAGGAGAAAGAAGGGGTGCAAGTGAGGAATGCAAGAGAGATTTTTTATTGTATTTTTCCTTTCTTCTTCAAATCACACATTGAGTTCAATGCTGTTCAGATGCAGTGCGGGAAATTAGAGCCAAACGGCCTTTTGAAAGTTGACTCACGTGAATGGTTCGTCGCAATATTCACAGAACATCGTCACAACCATGTCCAACACAATTTTCGCCTGTGAATAAAAGTGAACAAACATGAGGAAAAGCCCCTTTAAATAAACACATCACGAGAAACACGGTCGTTTTATCCCCCCCTCCCCAACTTCACCTTGGTGAGATCCGTGGCTGTGCACTCGATGAAAACATTCTTTGTGTTTAGAGAGATTTTGGAATGGTCTCCTAAAAGAGAGAGAACATATTGGTTTTGTCGATCCGTTTGTCAAGCAGGTAGCGAGCGTCCATCTCATGTGTGTATAATGTGGGATAACCGTTGATAATGGGAGGCATAGACAGGACCACGCCATTGCTGTCGTAGATGACGGGGTACACGGGCTTGTCTTCAATGATGTGCAGGTAGTGTTTCATGTGGCTGTCCGCCTGCGAGAGGCAAAGACGTATACTCTTTAAAACAACAAGCCTCTCCGGCCAATTGCAAGTCACCTTACAGACGCTCGCCCAATCGCTGCTCACCTTGTACAGGCTCATGAGTTCGGTGGCGGTGTATTCCTTGGCCTGGTTGAGGGGTTTGAAGCGGATGTCCCCGGGAGGTTTGGCAGTGTAGATGAAGGGACCAGAGAGGGTGTCAAGATCGTGAGTTCCAATGGCCACCAGTGTCCTTTTTCTGCCCCCCCCCCCCCCAAAAAAAAACAGCTTAATAACGGTCAACACGAAGACCGGGGGAACAGACTATGTTGAACCTCGATTCATCCCAACATCCATACGCTGTGACTCCTCGGAAGAAAGCTTCTTCTAGGCCCTCATCAAAGTCCAGGTGGCCTGATAGTGTTTTGTGGATTGAGTTTTGGAAGCGTGTCACTTTGAGTTGCAGGTCAGTTGCTGTGAGCCCGAAGGTGGGGGGCTGGTGGGCTAACCATCAGGGGTCGTCATCTGACGCAACCAGAGCTAGCTCAGAAAATTTATTGACAGTGGACCTCATCCCTACTCCCATTGAAATGAATCCCTCAGTAGTCCCTAACAAACATCTTCTGAATGTGGTGTGCGTGTGTGTGTGCGGGTATGTGTGTGTGTGTGCGCGCGCGTGGAAGGCTGACCTGCAGACGTTCTGGTGCAGCTTCTCCTGCAGCTCGATGAAGCTGTCGTAGCGCTCCTTGGTGAAGGTGATGTTGCGCAGCACTGCGGCCACGGCGTGGGGGCGCACCGCTGCAGTCTGGACAGCCAACAGAGAGGGCAACACATCTGATTCAGACCCTATCAATACTTATCTACCCTCATCTTTCTTTAAATACAAATTCGACCATTTTGAAGGTGACACAAAAACCAAGGTGAAATATAAGTGGATACTTAGGTAGTGTCTAATAATGGTAGCTACTGTCTAATAATAGTGGAGCTTACTATTACTACGACTACTAATAAATGTATGTTAACCTCAGCGGAATACACCTTTAAATCTGTTTATTTTGGACTGACGTGTCACCCCTGAGCCGTGTTCCTGACTCCACCCACCTCCTCAGTGATGAGCAGCCTCTGGGGCTCACCGCTGGCTGGTCTCACACGTCTGTAACGAGGAGCTTCGATCCTGGAGGACGGGCCAGCCGGCAAACACACACATCAATGAGAAAGTGCCCAACTTGAACACAATAATATGAGTTAGCATTTTAGGCTAACACAAAACAACAAGGGGAAATGCTAATCTGTTGGCCGTTGCTTTTGGTCTTAAGACGCACCTTTTCATGAAGACCTGCAGGCCTCTGACGAGCCCTTCCAAACACAGCAGGTCATAGCGGTTAGCTGGGACGTCTATCTTGTACAGGATAACATCCGAAGCGCCCTCCGCCTTGGCGTCCCCCTGCTCACGGCTAATGATGTCTTTCTCCGAGGTCTGGAAGATTAGAATGGATTGAGGCAACTCGCCAGCTACACTAAATCATCAAAGGTGCATAGTGTGCATTAAGTATATTAGTTGATTAATTTACACTTACAATTTCATCGAGCTCCAGACCAAACTCGAAACATAGCTCATCAAACTGTTCGTCAGCTACAAAAAGAAGGAAAGATAATGTATTCTGTTACTATTCATCTTATTTATTAAATTGATTTCTATTGGATAAATAGTATTGGATCATCATCCAATATGGCTACTACTAGTTATCTAGCTATACTATACATTCTCGGGTCTTAAGGGACTTGTTCCTAAAATAATTCCTTGGTTGAAGTTATTGACAGTAGTGACTTCATCACTCATACAGTATTAATCTAGCATTACAGGCTAGCTCGCAACAGCATTGCTGCTGCAAGGAAATGATGCAATAGCCCTGAAATTAGACTACAGACTAGTTTTGCAGAGAACTGTCAGAACAACGTTTCATTCACTGTACAGCCACATGAGAACCTATAATCACACCAATACTAGCAATTAGAAAATCACATTAAGATGAACTAAACAGAGAAAATGGCATTCAGGATGCAGTGAGCTAGCTAGCGGGTAGCAGTTTATACTGATACTATAGCTAGCTAAGATAGCACATGTCGCTAACTATCTTCAACACTCTAACAGACCAAGAGATCCGTAAGACAGACTGAATTTCCATTGCAATAGGCATGAACATGTCTACTTACTGTAAGTTCTGCCCAAAGCCTCAAAGAGAAGATCTCTTTTAACGCTGACAGTCGGCATGATGTTAGTTGCTACTGACTGCCCACTGCTAGCCGCTGACACTTCTCGTCTGTAAGGACCCCAACAAGCCGGGAACAGCTGTCTAAGATTGCCTGTGGTAAATTATATTTATTTATAATTTATCGTTTATAATTATTTATACACGTATACATATATATTTATGTGTATATATGAATGTATTTACTCGGTAAAAAAAATACAGAAACTGTTACGCCAGTTAGAATTTAAACACCTAGGCAATAATCTTGGTTGCAAAATAAAAAATATTGTGATGCTTAAAATGTCACTCTCCAGCTCGTGTTTTAGCTCAACATGTGTTTCATCCATTAAGGTCTGAATCCAAGGCTACTTTAGACCAGGTCTGCTTTACTGTATTACTGGACTGGTTTATACCACAAGATGGTGCAGTAATGACAGAAAATGGGTCTTTCATCCCCATCTGTAGTTAACCAATTAAAACTAGTTTAGAAAATGTCACGACAGTTGACCTCATCCCTACTCGCATTTAAATTATCCCCTCAGTAGTCCCTAACAAACGTATTCTGGCTGTGGGGTGTTGTGTGTGTGCGTGTGTGTGTGTGGTTGATGTTTACCCAGTGAGGAGTGTGACCATACTTTTGTCTTTTGATCTTGTTTGAAGTTGCAGCTTGGATATTGGTCTTATACTGATGATGAAAACAGATGTACAAATAAGATTTGATTAGATTTGAAGTGACACTGCTTGGTAGAGGTCAGTGTGGCAGCAGCTGGCTCTTTGGCTGAGGAGAAGAGAATGGAAAGGACAGGACGAGTGGATTGTGCTTGACCACTGCCATCCATGGTCAATGGTCGCATTGCAACAACTATGATCTCATATCTCTTTTACTGTAATACCGTGATCTCATATCTCTTTTACTGGGATACTCTTTCCCTCTCATTTGTGTCTCTCCTTCCTCTGCAGTTAAACCACCCAGTCCCACACTACATTAGACTACAATTAGATTTTAAACGTTCTCTTAAAAGAGATTGTATTTGTATAAACAAATAAATAACTGTTTACATTTTATAGCCAGTTAGTAAAACTATCTACCAGACACTGTACTGTAGGTAGACAGTTAAGTGGACAACATAAAAACTCCTAAGCACTGTTTTCAAACCTCTAAACACAATCAGCACAACATCTGTTTTGGACCATGCCAGTAACACAATTCATGTTGTTTTCACAGAATGTTAAGTCAGTTAATGTTTTAAAAATGCTTAAATGTTGTTTACATACCAGCTTACACAATTCCATACCAATACTAATAGTTTAGATAGATAGTGCTTTAGCCATCACAAAAAAACGGTATAAAGAAACCCAGGCACCAATATGTCCAGGTGAATGTAAACAGCTAATCTAAACAGTGTCACACGTGGCACTGCACGTCTAGGACCTGAAGAAGACAGCTGACTTCATATAGTGAACGGGTTTACAAGGTACTGTAATAGAACCACAGACACACAGACAAACACATGCACAGTGATTCCTAGAATTATAGTTTGGTATTGCGAGAAAACATACACATTTCACACTCGTCCCCCAAAAATGGAGTTGTTCACAGTAAAAGGAAACTGAATGATGGAAAAGACAATAAATGTCATGTTGTCTTTTGTATGCAGATAGAAACAAAACATTAAATGTTTTTGTAATGTAATCAACTGTTAATCTTTTGAAAGTTGTACTGTATGGCTAATTGTGTAATGAAAGTGTGTTGCTAAGAGTTTAGAAAATGTACTGTATAGGTATTCGATTGTTAACAGTTGTGCCTGGAGCCTCAGGGGTCTGGCAAAGACTGATGTGACAAACTAATTTCACAACTTGAATTAGTCATTGCTAGATACTATCAACCACACTGGTCGTTTCCTTTGATGTTTAGGATTAAGGGTTCAACTGTATCAGAACAATGACAACTGTTGAAAACACAACCATTGTGTGTACGATTTGTACTAGGTTATGTGAGGTATAAACATTTGTTTTTCAAATTAATTATAGGTTTAGATTGGCCAATAGGGATTGTCATGAAGAACAGGACCAAATAATTCCAATGTACTTATTATATCTGTACTGTTACAAATGGCAAATAAACTTGTTGCTGAACTCCAAGATGGTCTACCTGTTTCAAACACGACCACAAATCTTTTAAATGAACTAAACCTCCAATCCCTGTCCCAAATTTTGTTTTAAATCTACTGTATGCGTACCAGCTCCTAGTAGGTCATCTCTCACTCCGAGAAGAGCTGGAGATGTGTTTGTAAACCAAGAGAGTAGACAATGGGTCGATCATTGTGATTGGTTGAGGAGGCAGCCTCTGAAAATTAGGACTGGTAGTCTCTTCCTGGAGGCGCCCAATAGAAGATTTTTTGACAAGGTTCCCTCAATGTTGGATAAACTTCCATTCTTCTGTGCTTCATGAGAACATAGGGATTGGACTGTCCAACTTAGTCAGGAACACTGAGTACAAGCTGTACACACAAACCTTACCTCCACCCGAAGGTGCAAGGGTCTTATTAACACAGATAAGAGTCAACAAGTCTATCTCGCGTCTAGTAAATGTTGAATAGGTTTGGACAAAATGCCCAATTGGACGTTGTTACCAAGCAGCAATAGTGCAACAAGGTCATGTCATGTTGTACTCTCCGAGATGGAGAATGTAGTGTCGCGTGCATGGTTGATGTTTGCGTGCTCGTCTTTGTGAACTCGGGGATTGTCAGGTTTCTGTCCCCAGTGTCTGCTTCTGTGCCTGGGAGGTACAGCTCTCAGATGCTAAAAGAGAGGAGCCATCTGAGTCATGTGATGTCAGGGTTCAATTTAAACCATGCTGTTAGCAGGGAGCTGTGCCGAAGATGCTCGGAAGAAGTTTTGTCATGGTACTGTGATGCTATGATGTTAAGTTTTCAATAGAGTTTCTTTGTGTCGGGACATTTCTCAAAGCATTAATATGGGTGAGCTTTTGTGTAAACATGTGGGAAAGGAGGATTAAACAGATTGCATTGAGAAATGTGATTAGGATTTAACTGCAGGGGAATTGCAGATTTTATGACTGGAGAATGTATTATTTTATAAAAGTGGCTCCCCAATGGCTGTATTTTGTAGTCAACCATTGTGTAATATACTGCAAATAGATATTAAATGGTCAGATATGAAACAATCAATTGTATTTTATAGTGCTATTCCATTTATTTATTTTTTACTTTTGTCAGATTTATTTGTATGTGCTAATTATGCATTTGACTGATGTTCAAACTCACTGATTCACCCATGACAGGAGTGAACAAATGATACAGACAGCTGACGTTATTTTAGTCTACATTAAGCTTTTTTATGTGTTTGGCTGTTGTATGTATGTGACAGTAAAGTTTCTCCAAGACTTTACATGCCACTACTTTGTGATTCTGTCAATGAGACTATTAAGTGGTACAGTGTGCTCCATGTCTGAACGCCAGTAACCTCGTAATTTCATCACGGACACGCCCCCACCACGCGCCACCCCAATGAGCCCAATCAAAACTCAAAGAACGCCCCCTGTGAAATAATGCCATGACGACGTGCCTGTCACTTCCGGAAGGAAAGCGGCGACCAATATCAGCCGACAGACTCTAATGCGGGAATTCAATTGCAAACTGTGCAATTGTGCATTAAAATAGAAAATTAAACAGGCGCTTTTCTCTGGCCATTGACAAGAAACACAGTACGTCTAAGGTAAGTTTTTTTAATGCGTGAATTGCTCTTCGTGTGCTGCTGTTTATAATGCTCCTGCCCAGATGTGCGAGATAGTTGAAGGCGTGTTAACGCTGCCAGAATGCCATATATGTAGACTAGAGCGTCTCTAGCTAATGTCAGACAAAAAAGTTAACTTCTGACAAGTATTTCTTCAAATTGTGTTCAGCTATGTTGCCTAAATATTCTGCATGTGTATTGGTTAACCGGTTTTACAAGTTGTTTTGTTTTCGAGCTTTGAGAAAGGCAAACACCATGTCTGAAATTGGGACATGGAGCTCAATCAAAATAATAATTATTGTTGGTTTATTTCATACTTCAACCTAATCTCATTGAAATTGCAGTTGTGATACAGTGTGTTTCGTACAGACGAAAGACAAAAATAAATCAATAAAACTTAACTATACTTCACAACTGGCTCACACTTCATGTCAGACAGCCTATGTCTGTGTGCAGCCTACTGCCCATGGCAACTGCAATCAAATCAGGATGGTCTATTAGGAAGCGCCTGCCTATACGTACACAGAGCAACTATTGTCTCTGGAGGGTGGTGCGATGCCACTTGAGCACACAGACATGCTGTGTCTCCACTATATCGAGCCATGTTTCTATGTGCATTGTGATGTCTTTGGTAGGGCAGAAGTTGGCTTTTGACATAGTCGAGATCTTGACAGTAATACATTTTGGTTATTGAGTCTAGGTCAGTGGAGTGAAGTTAGTGGTGACTTAAAACGGCATGGTAATGGTTCCTTTAGCAACGGTAGGGTTAGCCAATATCAACACAGAACAATGACTGAGATCGACACCACAAAAAGAGGCAAAGAGACGAGCATCTCTGGTTTGTCAGGTTTGTAAAAGAATGTCACTCAGATTTCAGGCTGGCCGTGTGTTTTTTTCAGGTACTCTATGCTTCAAATCAAGACCAAGAAAGACTGTTAACTGTTGTGGACTGAGCGCCACACAATCCAGGGTTCTGTGTGCCCTCTTTCAGTGAAGTCATGTTTACTTAAAGCCACGCAAGTAATGTAAAAAAAAAAAAAGAAAAAAAGTGAAAACACACGTGCTTGCAAACCCACAGTCCGAGCACACACACACGGGCAACGCGACACGCGCACTCCAGAGCCAGTCGTCCTAGCGATGGCCCTGTGTCGTGTGTCGCTGCGTGCTCTTCTGTCACAATAGCCACGTTGAGCGGCTCTCCAGGAGGCTGTAGCGAGGGCGTGAGCGGTGGCTTCACCGCACAATAGGACCCATTCACAATCCCTTAAGGAAGCAGTGATTCCCCTCTTACTGCCAGCCTGCGCGCCTGCCCACCCAACCATGGTGAGGGCATGGGCAGATATTACTCAATTAATCCACTGTGTGGACGCCATTTTCCAAAGTCCAGGCTTGCTTCACAAAGCTCTATTGAGCAACGACTGCATTGCTTTCCCCTGCTTGTTTTCTCGTCTTTGGGTTTGTTCTTTTGGCTTGGCCAACCTCGTGCCGTAATGGACTTATCAGTAAGCTTCCGCTTGCGAGCCAGGTGTGAATTCTGTGGTAAAGTTCACAACCCGTTGCAGCCTCGCCCATCAACTGTGGAGAAGGGGAAGATTGGAGAGAGCAGTTTGACCTGCTTGGCGGGTTTCTCAAATGAGCTGGTTTTGCAGTGAATCCCACTTCTGTCAATGTCAGGTAGTCTAGGTCCACAATGGCTCAGTTATGAATCACTGTTGCGAGGAAATATGATTCCTATTGCTACCTGTATCCCACTACGCTGACAGACTAGCTAATTAGAAGTTGTCTAGTGTGGTGGTAGTGTGCATTTTCACGAGCAAAGCTGTTCTTGAGAACAAAGGAGCCCACACTTTTGGTGGAGAGGCAGTAAGAGGAATAGTCGGGCCTACTCGCCTACTAGCCCTATAGTTTTGCAGCTTCTCTGTTCCTTCAGCTGCTAAGGGAAGGAGACACTGAGAGAAGGTCACTTCAGATTATCGGGCTGCCCTCTCAATCAGCAGACATGCGACAAAAACATACTTTGACGGTAAGAGTCATAAAATGGTAGTTGGAGTACTGTGGGCCTATATGCCAAATGTGGTTGAGGAAACTGTCTTCAATTGGCATGCTTTGTTTGCCCCTATAATCTCTCCACTGGTTTCTTATCAGCTTCCTTCAGAAATGCTGTGCTGTAGTATTCTGATAGGGGAGGAGAAGATACTGGGAGATTTTGGCAGGCTGGCAGCAGTGTTGGTGTGTAACCTGTTGTTTTAGTCATGACTCATTTTTGCAGGAGTGTTGGAGGTGTGTGTGTGGGGGGGAGGGGGGGATTGTAGGATGGCGTGCTGTTTGGAGGAAGTTGAGCTGCTCTTCGAAATGAATAATAAATCACTTCTAAACTAGTCTCTAAGGGCACCTAATTCGGGCGTGTGTTTCATTGTTTTCTATGAAGGTTGCTTGTGTGGCCTTGATGGAGTAGAGCGAGAGTGAAAGTGTGGCTGAACTTCAAAACTGTACCGTGGAACAGCCGCTTGTGAAATGAGCCGCATCTTTAGCTGTGGGCTGTGAACTGGGCTGCGCGACAAACATTAGCACGAACCTGCAAACGGGAACAGAATATCCATGCTAGCACATTTTGGTTCGCTTTGACTACCAATCCCTTTGCTCTCTAACAAACCAATAGGGATTAGCTTTTGGCCGTCAGCACCATGGACAGTTCCCCTACACTGCACATTGTCAGGTGTTACAGGAGATTGCACGTTGGGTATTAGTGGCATTAGCCTTAGGCTGAATTGTAATGAAATGCGAGGCTTTCTCAGAAACGTGGACCCAGAGATCTCCAGTCTGGGCCTATAGAATGTGTAGAATCTTACACAGCCCCTATTACCAAGGATTTAGGCCTGTGTGGAAATCCACCCAGAGATCATTCCATCCTGGAAACACATTGAAAACACTTGTTTTCTAGAACCTGACATTCCTTCCCCCCCCCCCTTTCCCTTTCTCTCTCTTTTATCCTTTACTTCCTTGCATCTTGTAGCTCTCTCCAGTAATCCACAGTGCTAGGCTTCCTAGGTCCCCCTCCACACTCTCTCTGCTGCTCTCTCCTTCTCTCTCTTTCTCATCTCCCGCTCTCCTCAGGATCTCACCCTCGGACTTTGTTTGTCGTCTATTCTCTCTCTCTGTCTCTCCTATCCTAAAGATCAGTGGTCAGAGTGCTAGCTCTGGGCAGGGGGTGGGGGGAGTGAGGGGGAAAAGTACTCAGCCACAGATGTATCCATCTTATTTAGGCCAGCCAATCAGGTCTCACTCCCAGCAGGCATGCTGCCCTCCTATTGGTGAGTGACGGGATAAACCTGGATGGAGATGGGCTGTCTCTCATGGGGGATCCATTAACGGGTCCGTTGAGAAGAGTGCCTTTTACGAGTGATGGGCTGACAAGCTGGAGAGGCAGGAAGCAAAGCCCATTCTGTCGGTGGTGTCGGCTGTATCTTCAGAAAGGGGCCGACCGTTGCTGACGTTGGTGTACGCTTTGGTCCTTGTGTTTCCCAGGAGTGAGCGGGTGACACGCAGACGGAAGGAGATCTGACAGAAGGCCGCCACGAAGGAAAGAAAACAGTTCTAGCACCGTCTTCTGCCTGTGGTTGAGTAGCACAACGCTCCCTACCACCCACCCCTTCCACCAGCCTCCACCCTACCCCACCCCCACACACACCCACCCACAGGATGAAGCTGAAGGAAGACCTCAACCCCATCCTCCTGCTGCTCTTCCAGCTGACCGTGTGGCTGTACTCTCTGCTCACCTTCCTCCCCTCCTTCCTGCTCGGCTCCGTCTCCGACCAGGGCTTCGGCTCGGAGCAGGAGCGGGCCCTGAGGCTCAAGGCCCAGTCGGCGTCCGGCGACCCCGCAGGGCCGTACCGGGACATGAGCGCCACCAAGAGGCTCATGTCGTCACTGCGCCCGGGGATGGACTCGCTGGACAAGGTGTTTGAGGACGCGGCCAAGAGGTTCCCCGAGAGAGACCTGCTGGGCACCAGGGAGCTCGTTAAGGAGGAGGACGAGAGGCAAGTCAACGGCAAGGTGTTCAAGAAGGTGAGGAGGAGGGGGAGGGGTGGAGAAAAGGGAAATGAAAGATGCAGAGGGACTTACATTTACATTTAGTCATTTTAGCAGACGCTCTTATCCAGAGCGACTTACAGTAAGTACAGGGACATTCCCCCCCGAGGCGAGTAGGGTGAAGTGCCTTGCCCAAGGACACATCATCATGTGACACGGCGGCGAATCGATCCGCAACCTTCTGATTACTAGCCCGACTCCCTCACCGCTCAGCCATCTGACTCGACTTGATGGCAAAACGGGGGAATGTCGTGATGGGAGTCCTGGGATTGGAACACCAGAAAGTAGTGCTAGAGGAAGGCCAGAGGCGAGCTGTTCAAGGAGGGGAGGAGAGAAAGATGGAGTGATGGGAAGAGAAGGGGGAGGGAAGGATAGAACTGACGAGGAGGGATGAGTCGAGGTGTTCACAGGTATCGCAAGTCAATGGTGGAATTGGTACGCGTGTCACAAATACACAAAGTTTGCGAACAGTTAACAGTGTAATAGCCCCACATGGATTCATAAAGCTCTACTGTACTCTAACCAGAGGACATGTAAAGGATCATTGTTTTCTACAGACTTTAAGTCTTCACATGGACTGTGTACCTCTCTGTCGCAATTTTGCAGGTGTATTAGTCAAACGTTGTCATCATTGACTTGCAACACTTTTGACAACACCCTAATGACCTTGCTAATTGCACCATGTTAATCTCCTAAATCTACTTACGCTTCTGTTGAAACACACGTTGCACAAAACCTGTTTTGTCATCATCCTTGACTATACGTAAATGGGGCTGCAGAAAACTGAAAGAAAATCCCTTTTCTTTGTGTTTGTATATTATATGTCCACTAGCCTAGGAATCTGGTTCTGGTTTATTTGCTCAGGCAGATGGGTCTAGCCCATAGACCTGTTATCAAGGAAACCAAGCATCAATGCTGTTTAACGGCTTCCGGTAAGTTTCTATGTAAAGTGTTCAGAGGTGCATTGAAGCTTCCAGAAGCGAGATAGGGTCTGTGCCATGTGGAACTTCCTGCTGGTCTGGTGTGGCTGGCTGTGCTCCTTTTTCAGTGTTAGGTCTGTGCCTTCTTTGACATGAGAAAGACCAAAAATGGGGTGTTCGTTTCTCAAGATTTGCTTAAAACAAATCGGTGTTCCCAAAAAAGATTCCATAAAAAAACGATTCTTTTTCAGCCAGATTCAACCACAAAACAACTGAGCTGAGGTGAGGGCTTGGTTTGGCCAACCTCCCATTCAAACTAATGTCCCTCTGGAATGAGAGGGGCCAGGCCAATCACAGCACATGGAACATGGGGCTGGCTTAATACGATGACTGACGGACAGAGAGGAGCCCCGTTGAGACATTTTGGTCAACATCCAAGATGACATTGTGTTGCTCTGATTGGTCGCTATCCAATTGTGTCCGGAGGCATTTTGGTCGGCGCCCGTCGATAATGCCCCTAGGAAATGGAAATTGGAACTAAGAGGTTCCAGAATAATATGCATTTGCTGCTATTTGGTATGACGAAGCCAAGCTATGAGTTCACAGCCTCTTTCTTGCAATAGCAACAATGCACCAGAAGAGGACAGTGTTTCATCACAGATACTGTGTGTGTGTGTGTGAGTTAACTCAGAAGAGATCATGCATCATCATGCTCGAGGCTTTAGTCAATTTGATGAAATACCAGCAAGCTTTAACAGTAGGTCCTCAAGGCTGCACAAACACATGACTAACTATCTCCATCGCTCTCAAAACAACCCCCCCCCCCACACCCAAATGTCCTTAATTCGCACAATTGCACCTGATCTTGTTGGTCTCTCAATTCCTTATCACAGTATCTCTTTCCCTCCATATCCTCTGCCTCCCCCCTCTGCCTCCCTCCCCCCTCTGCCTCCCTCCCCCCTCTGCCTCCCCCCTCTGCCTCCCTCCCCCCTCTGCCTCCCCCCTGCAGGTGGTCCTGGGGGAGTACCGCTGGCTGTCCTATGAGCAGACCCACAGAGCAGCCTCCAGGTTTGGCTGTGGCCTGGCCGCGCTGGGACAGAGGCCCCACAACAACATCGCCATCTTCTGTGAGACCAGGGCGCAGTGGTTCATCGCAGCCCAGGCTTGCTTCATGTACAACTTCCCCCGTGAGTAGGAGTAGGACGCACACACACGCACACACACACATACTGTGGTGAGTGTGTGCTCACATGCACATACGCGCGGGGGAGACGGAGGAATTGAGGCAGCTTTTACAAATATGCAGAGCCCAGCTGAGCAAGAAGGTCAGTTTGTCCCGCTCTGCTCTTTCTGCTGTTATGCAAGCGTCCTGCTTCCCCTCCTCCTGTCCCCTCCTCCTATCCTATCCCCTCCTCCTGTCCCCTCCTGCTGTCCCCTCCTGTCCCCTCCTCCTGTCCCCTCCTCCTGTCCCCTCCTCCTGTCCCCTCCCTCCTGTCCCCTCCCTGCTGTCCCCTCCTTCCTGTCCTCTCCTCCTGTCCCCTCCCTCCTGTCCCCTCCTCCTGTCCCCTCCCTTCTGTCCCCTCCTCCTGTCCCCTCCTTCCTGTCCCCTCCTTCCTGTCCCCTCCTCCTGTCATCTCCTCCTGGCAGCCCGACGCCTGTGGAGTCCCCTCTCCTCCGCATGCAGACGTGCACACCGTCAATGTCCCACCACAGCTAAGCCTGGCTGTAAACACACACACACACAGAATACTATACATATTCGCGCACGCATTCCTACACACTGTTCATGGACGCGCTCGCACGGGCCATTGAACATGCAGCCGTGCTCGCATGAACCCAGCGTGTTGCACTCACGGCCCTTCCGCTACGGCGCAAAGTCTGCGCGCACGTGCATGTCCATGTTTGACGGAGGTATGTTTTCATGGGCACATAATACATCCATGCTGAGCATCGCTCACGTACTCATTCACACGCGCACACACGCACACACACACACACACCCTGTGAGAGAGGTTGTATATATACACAAGGCCTTTGGCTAACCCCCTGACGCTTCTGTCAACATCAGACGCTCACGTAGAGCTCTCCCCTCCCTCCCTCCCTCCCTCCATTCCTCTTTGATACCTTTATCGGCCCTCTTCTCCCTGTTCTCTCTCCTCCCGTCTCTCTCCCACTTTTTGGGGGCCTCGTATGTCTGCTAACCCAAACCACCCAGCACCTGAACCCTGTGTGCGTGCGTGCGTGTGGATGAGACGTGTCCGAGGCCCAGCCTGTGTTTGGCTCTCAGGCCGAGGTGTCACGCCCCGTGTCCTCACCCTGCAGGATGTCTCCGACGCCGTGACGCAAAGGAATGATGTCACTGGCCCCGGTCCCAAAACGCTCTGGGGCTCACCCCCGGTTCCAGCGACCTCGCTCGAACTCTCTCTGTCTCTCTCTCTCTCTGTCTGTCTCTCTCTCTCTCTCTGTCTCTCTCTCTCTCTCTCTTCCCCCACCCCTCCCCCCTCTTGTGTTTTGTCAGAGGTTGTGTGTGTGTGTGTGTGGATTCTGGCCAAGGTGACGTGACCCCTGCTGGCTTCTGCTCTAACCTCCTCACAGCCCCGCTGCTACTGTCCGCGTGGCGCGCCGGGGACCACGCACACGCACGCACACGCACGCACACACATCTCAGTGTGTGCTGTATTTGAGTCTACACACACGCACACACACACTCAAGATTTTCCACCCACATGTACACGTGACACACAAAGAAACACGCATACATGCACACACACTCTCAGGTAGTTGGATCATTTTTGCATCCCAGAAACAGACAGTTCACAAAGGTTTCGACGGCTGTATCTTTGCTAACAGCCCCTCTGCACTTACGTAGGATTCCAGGAAGGGGCAACAAACCAAATGTTGTTTTTGAGAGGCAGATCGTGTGGTCTGCCAAAGACGTTTGTGTCAGTTCATGCTGGTATACGTGTCATCCACAATGGATTCCTGGGAAACATTCAAAATATGTGGACAGGAAGGCTCTGGGAAAGGTCCCACTGCTTGGAACACAACAACACACACACAAACACACAGGCAGACACACACACACAGGCAGACACACACACAAACACACAGGCAGACACACACACAGGCAGACACACACACACACACACACACAGACACACACACACACACAGACACACACACACACAGGCAGACACACACACACACACACACACACACACACACACACACACAAGCAGACACACACACACACAGGCAGACACACACACAGACAGACACAGACAGACAGACACACACAGACAGACACACACACACACACACAGGCAGACACACACACACACAGGCAGACACACACACAGACAGACACACACAGACAAACACACACAGGCAGACACACACACAGGCAGACACACACACACACAGACACACACACAGACAGACACACACACAGACACACATACGCACACACATACGCACACGCACACACACACACACATGCATATCGGTCTGATACCCAGGCTTACCAGTCTGACACTAATTGAATTTAGCCCTGCCTGGCTAAGCCCTGTCCCAGAGCTAAACACACAGGGTCACACAACAGTCTGTTGTTGTTGCTGACGTCGTCATAGCAGCAGGATGAAAACAACTCTACCTCAGAGGGTTCTTTTATTTGTGACCTCAATCAAAAAGGAAACGTCATGTGACGTTTGTATCTTTTAGATGGCAGATTTGTGAAGCACAATTTAGGCCGGCCATTTGGATGTTTTGGTGTATATCACTTAGAACAGATTGGAATCAGACATTACAAATGGCCTTGTAATGTGAATATACATTTCAAAACTGCGTGTGTGTCTGTTTGTTTCGGATGCAGTGGTCACCCTGTACTCCACTCTGGGTGGTCCGGCCATCGCTCACGGGCTCAATGAGACAGAGGTCACACACATTATCATCAGCAGGGAGCTGCTGGAGACCCGACTGAAGGTATGGACCACACACACACACACACACTGACTTTTCCTTTTGTCAAGAGTATTCCGTTTGAAATAATTGGAAGCGAGGGAACCAAAATGGTCGTTAACGTGAAGGAGGACTGCGAGGAAGACTAGGGTGGATGGAGATCATGGGAGGAGGAGAGGAGAGGAGGGGTGCAAGGGACGGGCTCACATGGAGACTGGTCGGCGTCAACGTACCCGTACACGTATCAGTTTGTGACACACACACACACACAAGCACACACAAGCACACACAAGCACACACAAGCACACACAAGTACACACACACAAGTACACGCGCACACAATCAGCCATTGGATGCCTCTCCGCTCTCTCCCTCTCTTCCGCCGAGTCACTTGTGATAAATATTGATGTGTAACGGGAGTTATGTTGACTTCAACCTCCCGCGGACGACGATAAGCTCTCTGTGGACTGTTCACATGTGTCTCTCTCTCTCTGTATCTCTCTCTCTCTCTCTGTGTATCTCTCTCTTTCTCCCTCCCTTTTTCTTTCTTTCTCTTGTTTTCCGGTCAGGCCATTCTGCTGGAGGTCCCTAGGCTCAGGCACATCATTGTCGTGGATGACACACCCACCAAGTGGCCAGGCTACCCACGAGGCATCACTGTTCACAATATGGCCGCCGTTCAGGAGCTGGGCACCAAGCCAGAGAACGGTAAAAAAAACAACAACACAAAACAATCCCTGCGTGTGAAATGAAAGCCGTGTTTGTGGCATGCGTCTGTAAAAGACCTTTACCCAGAGCCTGTTTGACCCGTCTGCCGCATGTTCACTGTGATTTCCCCTTCAAACGATGGTCCAGGGCAACTGTTCAGCCATGTTATCGAGTCTCGATTTGGGGCAGCTTGTCGGGCTGCGCTGGCTTGTTGACTAGATACAGCACACTCATCTGTTGTTGGTGGAAGTCTTCATGGTTCCTGGGGCTCAGTCGGGTCATGTGAATGAGGAAGTGATCACATCTGCGTCAGATTATGGTCAGATTGGGGGGGGGGGGGGGGGATTAAGATTGAGGAAACCCTCCTACTCCACAACCCCCCCCCCCCCTCCCCCCTTCTTTACTGCCTCTTAAACTGCCCTTCTTTTTCTCTCTCGTCTCTTTTCCTGCCGCTCTTTTTCCAGCTGTCACTGGACCTTGGTACCCTTTCACCCAAAACAACTCAGTTCCGTGACATGATGTGTGTGTGTGTGCGTGCGCGCCCGCGCGGGTCCTCCTTCGCGACAACGCTGGGGCAGACATGCCGTTGGGATTGGGGAGGGGTCGTGTTTACACAGACGCGACTTCCCTTCGCATGACATCAGCTCGCATCGCCGAGCCCCTCCCCTCGTCTGTCTGAGTGTGTGCGTGTGTGTCCCAGTCCACGGCAGGCCAGGAGCCCTCCCCCTCGGGGACAGTCCCGCTCGTACTCTTCCCAGTACCGCGTTTTCTCCCCCTCTCATCTCTCCCTCGGCCCTCCTTGGCCCTCGGCGCGTGCTCTGTTTGGGCTGCCGTCTGTGTTCCAGGCCTCGCTGTGAATGTCCTGGAAATGTTCTCCACACGACGCTCATGCCCCGTCACACACACTCGCACAGAAGTTCATGTCTTTCTCACACAAGGACCAACGCAATATCATTTAGTTCTCTGTGTATATATTTGAGGAACCTTCCACAGTGTTCCGGATTCTTCCGTGTAAGGTGTGAGACATGTTCCAGCGCTTACTGGCCGGCCATTGGGAACCTGTGCATGCCACCAGAGCCGTGAACGAGTTGGACTAAGGTGCTTCAAAGCCAGCTGAAAGTGGGACCTTTCCATTAGTCATCAGCCAAGCTTTTCCACTGTCAAAATCTAGAGCACAGAGATGTGGGGGGGGGGAGAGAGAGAGAGAGGACAAAAGGAAAAGAGGAGGAGGGAGAAATGGAGACAGAGAGAGGGGGAACGTTGATGGTGTTTTTGGCAGTAGCTCCCAGCTCTCAGACTCTCCCCATGTGTAAGTGCCCGGCAGTGTAAGGAGGTTTACTGAAGGGTGCTGGGCCTGTTTAATGGCTCTTTTTCCATGGCTTCAGCCTGCTGACCTTCACCACACAGTGTTGTGCCCTCTGTTCCACCACAGCCCCACAAGGCCCACAGCACCACAGCCCTACAGCCTCACAGCCCTACAGCCCCACAGCCCCACAAGCCCCACAGCCCCACAGCCCCACAGCCCCACAGCCCCACAAGCCCCACAGCCCCACAGCCCCACAGCCCTACAGCCCCACAAGCCCCAGAGCCCCACAGCCCCACAGCACCACAGCCCTACAGCCCCACAAGCCCCACAGCACCACAGCCCCACAGCCCCACAGCCCTACAGCCCCACAAGCCCCACAGCACCACAGCCCCACAAGCCCCACAGCCCCACAGCACCACAGCACTACAGCCCCACAGCCCCACAGCCCCACAAGCCCCAGAGCCCCACAGCCCCACAGCCCTACAGCCCCACAAGCCCCACAGCACCACAGCACCACAGCACTACAGCACCACAGCCCCACAGCCCCACAGCCCCACAGCACCACAGCACTACAGCCCCACAAGCCCCACAGCCCCACAGCCCCACAGCCCCACAGCACCACAGCACTACAGCCCCACAGCCCCACAGCCCCACAGCACCACAGCACTACAGCCCCACAAGCCCCACAGCCCCACAGCCCTACAGCCCCACAGCCCCACAGCCCCACAGCCCTACAGCCCCACAGCCCCACAGCCCCACAGCCCTACAGCCCCACAGCCCCACAGCACCACAGCACCACAGCCCTACAACCGGCAATACAAGCTCTTCTCTGCATCCTCTCCTTCCGTTCCCAGGACATAAATGCAGTCTAACAATTATTGTGTCTGTCTGTGTGTGTGTGTGTGTACCTGTCCAGTGGCCCGAGGTCGGACCCAGCCCCTCCCCTCGGACATCGCCGTCATCATGTACACCAGTGGCTCCACAGGCATGCCCAAGGGCGTCATGATCTCCCATAGCAACATCCTCGCCAGCATCACAGGCATGGCAGCGAGGATACCCAACCTGGGGTAGGTGTCCCTAACCCCTAAAGGAAGTCACACATATTTGGATGTATTTTGCACATACAAGTATTTGAAAAGTCAAACAAGTATTTGGTTGTTTTGGTTGAACTCTGATGCCATGACGGTATAATGCACGGTACAGTGGCAGGGTTAAAGTCACATGTCGATGCTGGAGGAAACTGGCAGAGTGATCTGTGACACACCTCACAGCAGGGGCCTCTCAGCATCAACTGAGCACGTGCAGAGGCACGCAGGGTCCAAGTTTTTTTCCTAGCAACAGCTTGGCACCGTCTCATTGGTCGTCGCAGCGGATTTGTTTTGGTTCCTTAAACTCCCATAACTTGACGGGGAGAAGGGGGGGGGGGGGGGACAGAAAGAGGAATGGAGGGGAAAGAAACACTCACTGCCATCTTGATTAGACTCGCAATGAAAATGATGGCCGTTCTTTGTTTGTTTAGTTCTGGCGTAAATGTTCTGGAACGTAAACAACTACTGGTAATGGGATCTCTCTCCCTGAAATGTTCCCGTTTCTACGGTTGGATATCTCGCACGTCACACGCTGTCCCATGTCTCCGAAAATATATCTCCCGTTCCTTTTTACAATCTTAACAAAACATTTCTCCCCGATTTACCACCGGCATTTTCCCGCCAGGAAATTCCCAACGTTTGCCCTTTGCTCGACCCTCCACACCCCCACTCTGTCTGAACGCCCATGCTAACCATGCCTCGTGTGTTCTCTGTCCTGCTAGGGAGGAGGACACCTATATTGGGTACCTTCCACTGGCCCACGTACTGGAGCTGAGCGCCGAGCTGGTGTGCGTGGCACACGGCTGTCGTATCGGTTACTCCTCCCCGCAGACTCTGGCGGACCAGGTCAGACCCCCCCCCCCCACACACACACACACACACACTCACACACACAGCACTGGAATGACCGTAGGACTAAACACGTCTCACAAAAATGATGTCGACTGACTGACTGACAGTCTGGCTGGCTGACCCGTTTCCAAAATGAACAGCTCCCTGTGGCCGTTTCTGTGGAGTCCTGGTGTGAACACCCGATATACAAACAGGACTATGTGCTCCAGAAGCCATCTGACTGTTGTACTCTGCACGGCCTCTTTCTCTTCCACCAGTCGACCAAGATCAAAAGAGGCACCAAAGGCGACACCAGCATGCTACAGCCCACCCTCATGGCCGCTGTTCCGGTAAGACACCACCCCCACCCAACAAACGCGTCGTCTAGACGGGAAATTGGGAACCTTTTTAACGTGTCGAATTCCATTTCATGCACGTTCGTTTCCTGACACCTGAAACTGTGTCCGGAATACCCAGAACGAAGTGTAATAGAGACCTAAACAAGTCTTACAGAGACGTGCGCGTAGTGATGTCGTATGGTGTGTGACGTATTGTCCTGGCCTGTGCCATCTCACTGTCTTCCCTAATGGACTCCTGTTCGACTGGGTTCCATCAAGCCCAGCTCCGGTGATGGACTGGGGTACCACTGACACACAGCATTAAGGCGTCCACTCGCTCGAGCTTTGCATTGCAGCGTGGCGCCGGCCGGCCCACAAGCCCATGCCTTTTGATATGACTCACTCCTCCATGTCCCCCCTCCCTCCCTCTCCCCTCCCTCCCCTGTGTGAAAGCCATGGGTCAGTGAGAAAGCCTTTATCTCTCTCTCTCTCTCTCTCTCTCTCTCTCTCTCTCTCTCTCTCTCTCTCTCTCTCTCTCTCTCTGTCTCTCTCTCTGTGAGAAGAGCCCCACCCCCCCACCCCCCTCCATCATCTCTTCCCCCATGAGGACCCCCTCTCCCCCTCCCAGGGTCATGAGTCCAGGGGTCAGAGGGCTCCAGTGTCTGGAACCATTCACAGCTGGAAACAGAACGTGAGAAAGCCCTGTGTGGTTTTCCCCATGACATACACACACACACACACGCACATGAAGTGAGTGTGTAGCTTTCTTTGACATTGTCAACAGGCTACATGAGTCCCACGTCTGCTTCCTTTCTCAGTAGTGTATCAAACACACACACACACACACCAGCTGCTATTTATTGTTTGTTGTTTGTGCCCTTTACCCTATTGAGACTTGGAACCCGGTTTTAAGAACACAGTGATCGGTTCAATAATTAAGTGTTCTTGGTTGGAGTGCGGTTTTGAACAAAGTCTCTCTCTCCACAACCCTAGAGTCAGTAGGAACCAGACATCATTCAGTGACACACACACACACACAGGGGTCACTGGGGTCACGACTAGCACACGATGCCAGCTTGATCGCCGTCGACGGAAAATCTGGACAAGCTGGAACGCTTGATTAGCGCACTTTTATATTATTAAAACCCTTACTTCTTATTCTGTTGCTCCAACTCTCCCTCTCCTCCGATCCTCACCACCACTTTTTCCTGTTTGGTTTCTTTTGTCTATCTTTTTATCCATCTCTGTGGGAATGAGATCACTTATTTTCCATGCCGGCAGCTTTGGACTGCCCCTCCCAGAGTCTATCAATGATTCGGGAGAATTTTTCGTTTGTCTGGGTGCATGGGCTAACACCGCTATGCAACGGTAACTTCTTGCCATATGTCTTGGATTTACCCAAGCCCACTAGTTCTTACACGGTGAAACTTGGTATTGGACAGGTTGGCCTGAGGTATTTACCCATATTTCACCTCTCTCCTATCTCTTCCTTTCACTCTTTCACCCATTCTTTTTCTCTCTTTTCACCTCTCTGTCCTGCCCCTCTTTCTCTCCCTGTTTCCTGTACTCTCTCTCTCTCTCTCTCTCTCTCTCTCTCTCTGTATCTCTCTTTCTCACTCTGTATCTCTCTCTCTCTCTCTGTATCTCTCTTTCTTTTTTCTGTCTCTTTCCGGCCTCCCTCCTGCAGGAGATCATGGATCGTATCTATAAGAATGTGATGACCAAGGTGGAGGAGATGAGCTGTCTCCAGCGGACTCTCTTCATCCTGGCCTACACCTACAAGCTGGAGCAGCTGGCCAAAGGCTACAGCACGCCGCTGTGTGACAAGTACGAACACACATACACACACACGTATCGACATGCTTATGAACACAGATGAACATCCGTATGCTAACTCCTCATTAATCCTTCACAATTTATGCAAACTCCTCATTCATCCTTCACAACTTCTCCATTGGCGAGCGTGGACACGCGTGCGCGCACACACACACACACCCCCACACACAGTGTCTCTCTCACACTCACCCTTGTGCACAAACAAACGGGCTATTTAAGCACAGTTAATCCGCCTGTGGTGTAAACACATTTTTTTCCCATAGCAGATTAATAACCCTCTCCCACCCCCACCCCCACCCCCACCCCCCAGCCTGGTGTTCAGGAAGGTGCGTTCTCTGCTGGGGGGCCGCACGCGGGTGCTGCTTTCGGGCGGGGCGCCCCTCTCGGCCGCCACTCAGCGCTTCATGAACGTGTGTTTCTGCTGCCCCGTGGGCCAGGGCTACGGGTTGACGGAGACCTGCGGTGCCGGAACCATCAGCGAGAGTAAGGGGGGGGGGGGGGAGGAAGAGAGGGTTAGATTGAAAGGCTAGGGGGAAGAGGTCAACAGTGGAAGAGGGGGGCAGGAAGGAAGGAAGGAAGGAAGGAAGGAAGGAAGGAAGGAAGGAAGGAAGGAAGGAAGGAAGGAAGGAAGGAAGGAAGGAAGGAAGGAAGGAAGGAAGGAAGGACAAATTGGTAAGGGAGAGAACGAAGGGGTGGGAGGGAGGAAGAGAGAGTTAGGTTGAAAGACTAAGGGAGGGAGAGGTCGAGAGGGGGCGAGAGAGGCTGGTTGTGGGGGGGGAGTGGGTAAACAAGGGAGAAACAGAGCATTGCTTGGCATCTTAGAATGTTCTAATAGCATTTTATAGGCAATAATTTCCTCAGACTGGTCACTGTCTGAATACCCGTGTTTGGTGCTGTACTAGCACCAACTACTTAAACTGAAAGTAAACATGACTGAATTAAACTGAAGTCCATTTACCAGACTATTTTGAACATTTAACGGAGATCATATTCTAAAATGTATTAAACCATAATGCATTAAACGGTTGTGATGGCTATCATACTTTGAAAATCCTTGCCATAGTTGCAGCTAGTCTGTTTTCCTGCCAGCCTTACGATGGAGTGACTGAGGGGAGTGGGGAGAGAGGGGAAGAGGAATAGAACATGAATCTTATTCACTATCCAAACAATGTATTGAGAACTAAGGCCATATTTGGTGTTATGCAAGAATTAATATAATCCCAGTCATTTTCCTAAACAATCCCGTCTGCACGGTGGCCCATTGCCCACCGCTCCCAGCAGCTGGACCAACAGAACATCCGTAGCATTCTCGTTTAGTCCCTGCTTTGAGATGGGTCCAGCAGCGTTGCCATAGTGAGGGGATAAGTGAGGTCAGGTTGCTACGGTAACCAGGGGTTTCTCTGACGGGATGCGGAAGGCCTCTTGTGATGGTGAGCTGCTTTGATGTGTGTGTGTGTGACGGCCCCTGGCATCTTGTAATTGTGTGTGTGTGTGCGTGTGTGTGTTCCAGTGTGGGACTACAGCACTGGCAGAGTGGGAGGCCCCCTGGTGTGTTCTGAGATCAGGCTGAAGGACTGGATGGAGGGTGAGTAGGCCACACACACACACACCAAAGACAATGTACACGTACACACCCCAAACCGAGCTTTGTGCCCTCACACCCCAACCAGCCACCCACATTCTCTCAACATCTCTTCTTCTCTCTCACACACACACACACACACTTATGAAAACAATGTCGCTGTGTTTATCAATCCCTCCCTCGGTATCTCCGCACATGGCCTCCCTCACACGAATGATGGACAGCATGTGAGGGGAAAGATCCCAAAGAGCCCCCCCTCCCCACCGAGCCTTGTAGGGGTGAACCTCTCTCCCTCCTCCATGTTCTCTTCGCTCTGTTTTTCTTTTCGAATCCATCACGCGCTTTATCATTTCTCCGTGGCTATCGTGTCATCTGATCGACTCGAGTCTATTCTTGTTCCCCTCCCACAGAATGACCGCAGATGATATCGGTCCTTTCTGCGATTGTTCGATTCCGACTGACTCTCCACTGGGTTTTTATTGGCCCTCTTCTCCAGGTGGGTACAGCAGCACGGACACGCCCCATCCCCGAGGAGAGATCCTGATTGGCGGGCCCAACGTAACCATGGGCTACTACAAAAACGAGGCGAAGAACCAGGAAGACTTCTTCGTGGACGGTGGGGGTCAGCGGTGGTTCTGCACCGGGGACATTGGAGAGTTCCAGCCTGACGGCTGCCTCAAGATCATCGGTGAGGGGACGCGCTCCACGACGGGACCCGTCGGACCTCAGAGCAGTGAACGGGGGGAACTTTCTTTTTTTTTTTTTTTTTGCCGGAAACCTCCGAGTATTATCTCACCAACCTTACCCTGAGACTAGTTCCAGGGAAAGCCTCGCCTTAGTTCCAGGGAAAGCCTAGACTTCTCACACAAACTACACAGTAAACGAGTCGTACTTCAGAGCTCCTCCCTCAAGTGTCTGAGAACTGACACAGCTGCCCTCGACATTGTGCACTCAGCTCTCCCACATCCTCATCAACTCTGCTCTCTTACCCGCCATCATTTAGTCGAGCTTGTCAGAATCACATTTTCATAACCACTTCCCAGAATTCCTCTCCAGTTTGTGTATTGTGGTCGGCCAGAAAACCTTCTCTTTTATCTCTGTCTGCCCAGATATAGCAATGTAGTGGAAAATGTGTCGCTGTTCCAGTCTCTGCCTTGTGGGTGTTCGACACACACACACACTCATCCAGTGTGTGTCTCTGTTTTCTCCAGACCGTAAGAAGGACCTGGTGAAGCTTCAGGCAGGAGAGTATGTGTCACTGGGCAAAGTGGAAGCCATGTTGAAGAACTGCTCTCTCATCGACAACATCTGTGCTTACGCCAACAGGTGTGTGTGTGTGTGTGTGGAGTATGAGTATTCAATAATCCCATCCGTTTCCCCACAACACAGCCTCTACTTCATCACCAGCGTCCTGTCTTTGTCCATGCCCTTTTGTTTGTGCGCGAGAACGTTGCCAGTGATACGACAGGGTCTCGGTAAAGTAACAATGTGAACTGCGTCCCTCGACCCTCCCCTGCAGCGACGAGACGTACGTGATTGGCTTTGTGGTGCCCAATCAGAAGCAGCTGCTGGCGCTGGCGGAGCAGTACCGTATCCGGGGCTCGTTCGAGGAGCTGTGCGAAAACCTGGCTATGGAGGAGGTGGTGCTGACGGTCATCACAAAGGCTGCCCTCGCAGGTCAGACATCTCCTAGGTTACAATCACCTGAGCTGAGGTGAGGTGGGACTCAGAGGGGTTTTGAAGATGGGTAGAACCGATTTAGATATTGACATGGGCATAACCACGTCAGTGGAAGATTCCTCGGATAGACTCGGGTCTGCCGTCGTTCCGCACACGCCTATGACTCCTCTGACCGTTCCGTGGTTCCTCGTTCCAGCGAATCTCATAGTTCGATTGGATAGAGCACGTGTCGCGCTCCTTCCTTACTCGAGAGCTGCCGATGATGCGTTTCCTCTTCCTGTGCCGTTTTGGTTTCTGCAGCCCAGCTGGAGCGCTTCGAGATCCCGCAGAAGATCTGCCTGAGCCCCGACCCCTGGACCCCGGAGACGGGCCTGGTGACGGACGCCTTCAAGCTCAAACGCAAGGAGCTGAAGACGCACTACCTGAGCCACATCGAGAGGATGTACGGCGGGAAATAGCGTGGAGAGGAAGGGTATCTGCGTGTGTGTGTGTGTGTTTTACGTAGGTTCACGTGTCCATGTGTGTGACACCCGAGTCAAATGTTTGTCCAAGCACAGAGCCAGCACCTGCCTCAAAGACCCCCCCCCCCCTCCCTCTCTCTCCATCTGCCTGTCCCTGAAAAGACGACCCCTGTCAAACCATCATTACTTGAATCCATTTTGTTCTCCTGAGACCAAAAAAAGAAAATACAGAATGAGTGGGAACTATTTCAATCAGGAGAGGACAGTGAAGGAAGATGATAGAATTGATTATTCAACAAGCAATATGTGGTGATTAGACTGGGTTTGGCGGTAAGACACAATAGGGAGATTTGGTGATCGAGGGGCTTCTGCCCTGAGCAACAGCATGATAACCCCCCCCTTAGAGTCCAGACACTGGTGGTGATGGCTGATGACTCTGCTGAAGGGAAGGTGGAGCTGGTGAGTCCATGAAGGAAGGTGGCGTTGGGGAGGTGGAGGGGCGCGCACAACAGCACATGAACGGACCGAAGGCAGAGAGAGAAACCTATTTAACGAGACGGCAGCGAGACGATTGGCCAGCGGTGAAGGTGTGTCAATGTGCTATTGGGTAGATGTGACCAGCTGATATCCCAGTTGACAGCCCAGGCATCGACAGCGAGAAAAATATGAGTAAGCTTTTGAGAGAGGTGTGAATGGGATAGTATGAGAAATAACGTGCCGAAGCATGTAGAGGTCTGAAGTTTCGCTCAAGCTGCATTACTGTACCGGAAAAAAGGAGGCCGTTGTTGCAATGTCATATCTGTTAATACCTTACCTTTACCTATCTAGATAGTACTTTCTCTCCAAATAATAGTAAGTAGATATGTCTGTTTGGAAAGATACGGTTGATTTATCCCTGCCTGTCTTTGCCTAGCCCATTTTACCAGAAACATTTCAGAAATGAGACAGGATGCTGTGTTAGCCCTAAATGAAGCACAACAGGAAGTAGTTTGATAGGATACAACTTCGGCTTGTTTTTTTGTTTTGTTTTCCATATTTCTCCTGGAGTTGTTATTTTCTCCTGTCACGGTTTCTGGATTTTTTTTTTTTTTTTTTTTTTTTTTTTTTTTACATTATAGCTGTCCAGGGCTCTCATTGGCTGATTCTCTGGCCATGTCCTATAACCAGTAGCATCCACTTGTGACGTCCAGATTTTAATCTTCCTGCAGGACAGGAAACTATTAGCATTTGTTTTTTTTGTTGTTAAATTTGTTTTGAATCTTCAGTTTCTTTTTGGGGATTCCCTCACAAAATCTTTTGGCTTTTATTCACATGAGATCTTCCTCTTACTGTGTCAGCTCTTTAGATCCTTCAAGCGCTAGAACCGTCAGGGCTACATTAGAGTCCAAAAAACCAGAAACCTCTCACACAGTGAAATACTGCCATTTTAACACCTTAGAAAAATACTGAAAAATGAAATGTTTATGATCCTTTCTAAACCTGTGCCCGCTTTAAGGGTGTAGTTTAGGGTGTGGTTAGTACATATTTGCAGTATAGGACATGTTTGTAAACTCTTGTAGGATTCTGTATGTGCGCACTTACAGATATTGTGCTGGATACTCAGCTCCTGTTGTTATTACCATGAAACTGAACACTGCAATATATCCAAACAAGGCCCCTTTTTTAGATTTAAGAGGTAGGCACTTGTGTATGGTGGATGATCAAATTTTTTAGAAGGTGTGTGTGGTTGTGTAGCGTCTTTACATCCAACCTTTATTGACAAGGATTGTCATCAGTCATACTGTATCTGTAATAATTGTGGATGTGTGTGTATTTATGCAAACACGCGTGTCTGGGTGTGGCCTCTCCCTATGCTTCGATAGATATCTAAGACACCAAGCATATATGGCATCCAAACTCTCCTTGACACAGACCGTGTTCTGTACATTCACAGTTGACACGTTGCCTTTTGGGGATTTCTAATTATTTCGACATTAACCACCACGTAAATCATTTCATATGATACTACACAGCAATGATAGTGTTTCTTGAGAGAATGTGTGGTACTTTTTCCCTGAAATAACATGCCTTTTTAAGTACAGAATAGGCCTACTTTGTCCTGTACTGTACATATGTTGGTGGGCAATGGTCACCGGATAAAGCAAATTTAAAATCTGTATTTTGAATCTATTTAAGATATTACATAGAATGGTTTTGGAGCTCCTATCTGTAGGGAGACCTGCCTTGTATTATAAGCGCATCCAACTATATTTATTTGTAATTTGCCTTGAATGATTAAGTAAAGATTGTGTTTGGTCTAGAAACCCTGCCTTGTGTTATTATTTTAGTCAGTGAAGTAGGCCTATCCACAGTAATAAGGATGATAAAATGATTAGATTATAAACCGAATTCCGGCAGACTGGTGACGGAGTTCAGTCTGCAAGAGGACTAACTGTTTCAACTGGGTTTATTTAATAAGCACAGTTTCGACCACACCTCAAATTTAACAACGTATGCCATCACCTCATATTTCTAGTGACGATATTACCCTGTTTTCGTTCCGCACTATATTACTATAGGCTCATAGGCCTACTTATGACAATTCAGTTTAGTTATAACTAAACTGAATTGCAGCCCCCACACACTAATTTATACACGCTAACTAATAAGTTAGTTCAAATAAAGGGCCACATGCACGGTGCATTTTCATTAAAAGATACACTGTAAAAGTGGATCTAGATTTGGGTACCATGGTTTTAGGATAACGATCCTTTTTGTTGGAGACGCGATGTTGTTAGTTAAAGCTACCGTCCACAAGTCGAATAAGCATGGTTTTGCCACGTTTATGTCTAGTGTCTAGTTTCCTGCTCAGCCAGTAAGACAGAGCCAAAACTCTTCCGACCACACCAGCTCTTGACCACGGAGACTCCTCACGTGATTTATGACATCCTGAGGTCGCTATATAAGTCCCTGCACTTCACAATTCCCCTAAACATCAGAGGGGCATTAGCGAGCACAGGGATCCAAAAGGCCCACATGGTATCATTTCTAAGGTAGGTGTCCCGATCCTACCTTTACAAACACAGCAATTCAGTTTCGTAAAAGACACACACGTGTGAACTAAATGGACTAAACCTCACAGTTGTCAAAATCATAGCCTAACGACACTGTATATTTTCCCCTGTAGGAAACTCAAGCGGTCCTCTTCATAACCTGCACTAATGATGGAGAGGTCCGACAATTCCACTGCACCTGACATTCTGTTCCTGCAGAAGGCAAATGTGGTGTCCCAAAGCGACCAAAGTGATGGCAAGGCTTACCTATACATTTTGATAGTCATGTCTTTTTATGGTGTATTCCTTTTTGGCATAATGCTGGGCTATGTTCGTTCAAAAAGGCGAGAGAAAAGGAGGTCAAATATATTCAGGCGCCTGTTGCACGAGGAGGAAAAACGGGAATGGGGAGCGTTAAAGAAAAAGCACAGCATCACCTGGCCCGCCATCTCGGGGCTATGCTCAGGACAGGCATCGCTCCCTTTCTCCCCAGGAGTTTACGAGGGCAAGGTCTTGTCCCCGCTGGCTTGTGCTTTGTGTTCCATGGAGCAAAGCAGCGTCAGTTCACTATGCTCCTCCGCCGACGTGCACTTTGCTATAGAAGAGGAGTCTGATAGTGGAACTGTGGAGAGTCCCGATGAAGTTTTGAAAGGAAGTTCGGACAACAGCGACGACTCAGCAGGACTGAAATAATTGTAAAGCTGATAACAATGGAGACTTTATGGCTGTCCGCCTCATATAGCCTACCCGAAGCGTGGTAATTGACTGGCCAACGTTTAGCTGGAGAAGAACTTGACTGCTCCTGTCAAACAGTCCTGAGCATTGAAATATACCTGGAACCCACTTGAAAGAAACTGGCAGTTTTGTTCCTATTGATTGACGTATAATGCCAATTTGTAACTTAGAAAATACACTGATCAGTGTTGATATACAATAACTGTAGGTTTACTTGATGCAAAATATGTACTGTAAATATTGGTTAAACTATTTTCCTCTAGAATAATAAATGTTTAAAAAGTTTGACAATGACTGAGATTATCGGGATTTGCATTATCTGAATTTACCAGAAGGGGGCAGTCCTGCATCTGCATAGACTCCAGTAATGATGCCAGAAACCAGAATTTAGCTGGAGGCTAGTTACATGGCCTGTTGAAACTTCATTGCTGTCTGTCATTGGTTTATAGTCATATCCATATATAATGAATGGCTAAATGTTGTACTTATATACATTTGATATTCTTCTAATTACAGTAGTAGATGCAGTGGCTGATCAATTATGTAGTGTCCAATCTTACAGTTGCATCTTTAGTACTGCCATCCACAATTAAAACGATCTTTACCCAAATACCACTGAGCATGAATGTAACAACACAAGATTCAGCTGAAGTACTCTAGCCAGGAGTACAATTAGCATGTCTGTATGGAATAGACATAAATGGTTATTGGAACTTCCAGTAAGCTTTGTCATGTAGCTTTACCATAGCTCATCCCTTTTCAGCCATGCACACACACCCTTTTATCAGCACAGTCATTGACCAGGAGCATCACAGCTCACCTTGTTGACAGTGTGCCCCACCACAGTGCAAGTCAAACAATAGCCTGAAAGAACAGCCATCCTTTTTTCACTTGGTCTGCTGTAACCTACAAATGGGATCATGAACTGTACTGCAAAAGCAATTTCATCTAAAGTAAGTCCGACATTCATTGATCCTCGCACAGCGTACTGTTTTATCAGTCTAAAGTTTACCGTTGGATATTCTCACGTTGTCTAGACGAGAACACATTTCCCCTTTAGAGATTCGATCCTTGTGTTTTTCTCTGCTATTTCTGCGGGGAAAATCTCTGGGTCGAGATCATTGTACAGGGTCTTCTTGATGAGCCTCCAAATGACAGAGCCGATCCTTCTGACAAACAGAACATAAGCCACACCTTGCAACCCTGTACTGTAATACAATACAATACATTTGTACCAAATAGAGAGGTAGATTAACATTTGTCCTCTCAATCTTTCCTTCCTCGTTTCCTCTTTATCTCTGTCTCTCTCTTTCTGGAAAGCTTAACATACAGGGTTTTTAAAGCATGGATGATGAATTGAATTTCCTGTGCTCCACGTGTCACTGAATAAATCATTCATGTGAAACTTGTGCTTAGGAGAAAGCGAGTATGTGCGTGCTCGCTTGTGTGTGAAGAACCAAGAGAGGAGTCCATGAGGACAGAGAAGCACAGAAGCAGAAGTGACAGAGAGGGTAGGAGGGAACGGGCCAGAGACTGAGAAGCAGAGACAATGCATGCAGTAGTGCAGCATTAGCAGACAGGATGTTTATCATTAGGACCCTCCAGTGGTATCTGAGCTTGTGTCCTACGCTATGGCCCGCCTAATATATGAACAATTCATGAGGTTGGAAATGAGTTCCTCTGACCCAGCACTATGGATTACTCTGGATGCTTGATTTCCTTCTCTCTTTCATTTTCCCAGTCTGCTTTTCTCACAGTAACCCTCCCTCTTACTCTCTATTTATTTCTCCCTAACTGTCTGCCTTTTTCTATCTCCCCCCTTTCTCTCTAATGTAAGGCTGACCTCTAATTCTTTCCAGCAAATAGATGTCAAGGAAGATACCCAAAGACTGTACCCAAAGACTATTATATAGTTCATCTTACCACTAAAGACATTCCAGTCAGCTAACTGGAATTGTCCATAAATGGTTCAGAGGTTTGTGAATAAATCAAATTTGGGTTTGAAAGCAGGGACATCCTCGCGTTTCATCAACAAACAGCGCAGATCCTGTTTTACCCTTTGCCTAATGAGCGTTTCTATGGCGACCTTGTGGAAAGCAGCGGGTAATTTGTAGCCGTTGCTGCTTTGAGGTCCGCCCAAATCAAGACAGGTCACAGATCAAACTATTGAGGGGGTGTTCTTGCGTCGGTTGCAGATGGGTGCACTTTTTCAATTTAAATTTGTACAAGTCATATTTGGGTGATTATACTAAGTATGCATACTTATTATTTATGAAAATTCAACCGTTTACATTTGTTGCTGCTCATTTACACTTCTAAAATAATAAGAGTGTATAATGACAGTGTTCTTTTGTCATTTCCATGAGCTTCTTCTCATACCCTGCAAGAGGGGATGGTGATAGTCTGTGGCAGTCTCACATAGTTGAAACAGTCGCATGAAAAGGAAGAAATTGGGGAATCCTGTGTAAAATTGGTCTTAACCTATGTCACTTAAACTTCCCCTGAAGTTTTTCCCTTCTAGTGATATTTTTAAGCATGTACTCATATTGCATTTGTGTCAGAGCCTGTTTGATAGCATGTATAAGGCTGTTTAAGGCTCTGATATGTGTCAGAACCTTAAACAGGCTCTTAAACAGGACAATGCTCTTTTTACCCAGAATGCCCCCGGTAAGGTGCAAAGCTACGAAGTCAGTCAGATAAGCATTGTTTTGAGTTCTATTGTTGTGTTCGTTTTGTTTGGAAAAGAATAATGCTATGGTCTGTAGTTTAAATAATTTGAGTGTTCACCCTGATTGGGGATGTTGTTTAGTTAAATCACTATCCAAGTGGTACGGCTACTTTAGTTTAAGGCCTCCTCAAGTGTTCAGCCTGAATGGCGTTTTTCCGACGGTGGTTCAATTTACAAGCCTTTTAAGGACTGTTTGTTTACCAAGAGCTAGAGAGCCATCATATCATTACGTTGCTGTGTACCAACAGCAATAGCGCGGCAACGCCAAACAAGATGCAGAGCCTGAGTAATGGCTGGTTATCAATCCGAAGAACGCTTATAACGCAAGATTGAGATGAGTGTTTTCTTGAACAATGTGTAATACCTTTGACTTGCAGTATGACAACACTGGTATTATTTGCGCAACATTTTATAAACTTTTGCCGTATAGTGCTTGTGTAGCCTATTAGGCCTACATTTGTGTTAAATATAGGCTCAATAGTTCATAACATTTGTATTTGTCATTTCACTAATTTTTATAGGATTATGATAAAATGCAGCAACTAGTGCCTGCACTGAGTTTCACGTCATTTACACATCTGGTCACAACATATTGATAAGCATCCGAAGCCTTCAAGCTATCCCCACTGTATGGGGAGGAGTTATGCACAATATAAATTGTTATAGCTCTGTCATGGAAAGCCCATTGGGGCAAGCCTGGGGCAGATAATAAGGGACAAAAGAAAACTGGGGGTAACAAGAATCTGGTTAGCCGTTTTCCTGAGATCTTCGTGAACGGATTGACACATTTTAGGCAGTGGCATTGAAGTTCAGGTTAGTACCGTATTTTTCGGAAATAAAGCCGCGGCTTTTACCCCGATTTTACAGTTTTTCTTGGACGGGGTCTCTTACATTTACATTTATGCATTTAGCAGACGCTTTTTTCCAAAGCAGCTTCCAAGAGAGAGCTTTACAAAAGAGCATAGGTCACTGAACATAACAACGAGGTAGTCCCAAACATTGCAAGCAGCCAAAACATGAAGTATACATTGTGAAACACTAAACATGTGCCAAAGGGAAGACCCATGAGAGCATGCAGTCATACAAGTTACAAATTAGAACAACATGAACCCCAAAACGTGCAAGACTGTACCTGTAAAAGACTGTACCTGTAGAAGAACAATCAACAGTAAAATATTTTAGAGCGAGTTCAAGAGTTAACTTTGTTATAACTAACCTAAAAGAGCAACAAGTCTCTCAATAAGACTCATTGTGATCCTGGAGGAAACTAACATCAAGTCCAGCCAAGCATTCTTAAGTGCCGTTGTACTCCCGGAACTATTGCGTCTTGAGCCTTTTCTTGAAGGTGGGGAGACACTCAGTGTCCCTGACGGAAGTCGGGAGCTGGTTCCACCATTGGGGGGCCAGGCAGGAGAAAAGCTTGTGTTGGGACCGGGCGGTCTTGAGCGGTGGGACCACCAGGCGGTTGTCTGAAGTAGACCGTAGGTGACGGGTGGGGGTGTAAGGCTGCAGGAGAGACTTGATGTAGTCGGGTGCAGTCCCGTTCACTGCTCGGAAGGTCAGTACCAGGGTCTTGAATCTGATACAGCTGGCTAAAAGCAGAACTCCTATATCTCTTGAAAGATACCCTGCGTGACTTTTTGGGTATAAAACTTTTGGTGTAGAATTGACAGAAGTGTCAAATTATGAACTTTGTGACATGACGCGACCAAGAAACCCAAAATGTTGCTGCTTGGCTCCATGACGATGGGGCAGAAGGGCTCGTGAGACTGCTCACCAAAAGAATGAAGGGGAGCCCACTTGTCTGGCAGACAAGACTTGTTCGTAGGTACCTAGCAAAAAATAGCGAAAAGTAGCCTCAGCTTTCCTAGACTTTTAGCTATGATACTAACGGCTGAGGTCTCGCGATGCTGATATTTCTGTCTGTCTTACTAGAACGTTGTATCTATGCGTCGTTGCTAAGGTGTGCTAATGTTGTGACGTTAGGCTAGCACTGAAGTGGCTCAAGGCACCTTTTGCCACAAAAACTTTGTAAGCTCCTAAACCATGCAACGGAACGTAAATCCCAATACAAGCAACAAAATCTTGACCAAGACGAACATTTTGACACCGACGTTGTCTGTGTAGTCCAAATATTGAGGAATCCTTAGGGGTGGGAAAATAATAAATTAATAAATATATGAGAGAGAACAAAGGTTGTGCTCTAGCCGAAGGCAAGCACACCCAATAAAGGAAAAGGCACTAAGAAAATTCCCCTAATCTTTTACTGTTGATGGACATCTTTAACTTATATAAAACAACTATCCAAAATATGTAAAGAGGACATCATTCAATGATCCATTCTGTTTCACCCTCAGAAGGCTTATAATAATAGAATGATCATCGGAGCCAACTTATAGCCTACGTGGCCTTTTACAAAGCACAGAGAAACATCTTTTCATAGACGTCCATCTTTTGACATGTGTTTTTCTCTTGAACTTTATTTGTTCTTGCAATGTCACTGAGAATAACGACTTGTGTCTCCTTGCTTCAGAGGCTAGTCACCTGCTGCGAGACACATCGCAAACTCTTCTCGCCTCCAAAGACCACCATAACCTGTGTTTGTTTGTTTATGATCACTTCTATTGGGCACACGTCATCAGCACACGCTGTTCTCAACAGAGCAGCTTAGCTGAGGCTGTGTTGAGGCTTGCTCTGCGGCCTCGTTTAGGGTGTGGGAGGTGTATTGGCAGGTCCAGCCTGGGTAGAATGAATGAGAGTCACCTAGGTTAGAATGAAGCAGATGTCCAAAAAAATATGGTATTATTTCGTACTGTGCCAAAGTCTTAGCAGTGTTTTTTTACATGAATATTGTCTTGAGTGTATTTACATTTAGTAGACGCTCTTATCCAGAGCGGATTACAGTAAGTACAGGGACATTCTCCCTGAGGCAAGTAGGGTGAAGTGCCTTTCCCAAGGACACAACGTCATTTGGCACGGACGGGAATCAAACCAACAACCTTCTGATTAATAACCCGACTCCCTAACCACTCAGCCATCTGACTCCCATATTTGTTTGTCTATTGTATTTGTGCGCAGTATGAAATTGCAGTTTTGTGCAAATGTTTGTTTTGTCTTTTCACCTTGTTATTTCTCAAAGCATTTTTACTTAAGTTTATAAAAATGTTTAGTTGTGCTTTTTGCACAGTACTGT
This sequence comes from Hypomesus transpacificus, assembly GCF_021917145.1. Taxonomy (NCBI): domain Eukaryota; kingdom Metazoa; phylum Chordata; class Actinopteri; order Osmeriformes; family Osmeridae; genus Hypomesus; species Hypomesus transpacificus. The sequence goes on along the minus strand of NC_061074.1, from coordinate 11,892,148 downwards.
ACATTATTGGTGGCACTGTTGACATAATTCAACTGCATATTCAAATGGAGAAGATAGCTTTAGGCACACCTGCCTAACAAATTGCAAATTGAGTGGGAAGCTAGTTATTTACCACCCCACTTTTATGTGGATGTGTTGCCTTGACAACCAGACATCAGCCATTTGGTGTTTAGGCAAAGGCGTTTCTCAACGTGTGTCTGACAAAGACATTGTAAGAAGGGTTAGGACTAAACTTGGTGAGACCCATACCTTATTAGGCCATTTCTTTAGATTCTTTATCTCACAACACTGAGAATCCATCAGGCTTTTAGACGTTGGTGGCTGTACAAAGTGTTCAGGGGAAGTCGGGGGATATATAGGATATACATGTAGGGTTTGAAGTACCTGGAGGCTGGTGTGAGGTCTGGTTATCATGGTGGAGGCTGGTGTGAGGTCTGGTTTAGCTAGAGGCTGGTGTGAGGTCTGGTTATGGTGGAGGCTGGTGTGAGGTCTGGTTATGGTGGAGGCTGGTGTGAGGTCTGGTTATGGTGGAGGCTGGTGTGAGGTCTGGTTATCATGGTGGAGGCTGGTGTGAGGTCTGGTTATGGTGGAGGCTGATGTGAGGTCTGGTTATGGTGGAGGCTGGTGTGAGGTCTGGTTATCATGGTGGAGGCTGGTGTGAGGTCTGGTTATGGTGGAGGCTGGTGTGAGGTCTGGTTATGGTGGAGGCTGGTGTGAGGTCTGGTTATGGTGGAGGCTGGTGTGAGGTCTGGTTATGGTGGAGGCTGGTGTGAGGTCTGGTTATGGTGGAGGCTGGTGTGAGGTCTGGTTATGGTGGAGGCTGGTGTGAGGTCTGGTTATCATGGTGGAGGCTGGTGTGAGGTCTGGTTATGGTGGAGGCTGGTGTGAGGTCTGGTTATGGTGGAGGCTGGTGTGAGGTCTGGTTATCATGGTGGAGGCTGGTGTGAGGTCTGGTTATGGTGGAGGCTGGTGTGAGGTCTGGTTATGGTGGAGGCTGGTGTGAGGTCTGGTTATGGTGGAGGCTGGTGTGAGGTCTGGTTATCATGGTGGAGGCTGGTGTGAGGTCTGGTTATGGTGGAGGCTGGTGTGAGGTCTGGTTATCATGGTGGAGGCTGGTGTGAGGTCTGGTTATGGTGGAGGCTGGTGTGAGGTCTGGTTATGGTGGAGGCTGGTGTGAGGTCTGGTTATGGTGGAGGCTGGTGTGAGGTCTGGTTATCATGGTGGAGGCTGGTATGAGGTCTGGTTATGGTGGAGGCTGGTGTGAGGTCTGGTTATCATGGTGGAGGCTGGTGTGAGGTCTGGTTATGGTGGAGGCTGGTGTGAGGTCTGGTTATGGTGGAGGCTGGTGTGAGGTCTGGTTATGGTGGAGGCTGGTGTGAGGTCTGGTTATCATGGTGGAGGCTGGTGTGAGGTCTGGTTATCATGGTGTTGGCTGGTGTGAGGTCTGGTTATGGTGGAGGCTGGTGTGAGGTCTGGTTATGGTGGAGGCTGGTGTGAGGTCTGGTTATGGTGGAGGCTGGTGTGAGGTCTGGTTATCATGGTGGAGGCTGGTGTGAGGTCTGGTTATGGTGGAGGCTGGTGTGAGGTCTGGTTATCATGGTGGAGGCTGGTGTGAGGTCTGGTTATGGTGGAGGCTGGTGTGAGGTCTGAATACGGGCTGGGTGTAGGGGCGTGACAAACACTGCGTGCTGAGGGCTCTGGAATCAGGCTGTGTCATAATAATCAGGGAGAACGACTGGAAGAGAAAGACGGATATCAAGAGAGAAAGAGAGAGAGAAGGAGATGAGAGTGATCCGACGCAGTGAAAGGAGGGAGGGGGGGATGAGGGGATGATGATGAGTCACCAAACAGAGTATTTATAGAAGGGCCAGTGAAGGGGTGGGGAGGGTCTGGGGGGGTACAAGACAGAGCAGAAAGGAAACACAGCTGAATTCTAATCGCACACGTGATCTCACTGGAGAAAGAATGACAAGCCAAAAAATTTAACATGGGAACATCATTCATTTCCAAACATTTCACTTTTTCGGAAAAGCTTTCCAACTTTCTAGACTGTTACCTAATGCTGACAATGACCTTTTGCCAGGGTTAGGTTAATCACAAGACTCATTAAAACTAGGCAAAACAGAATCCATTATAAAACGATCCAGACAATCACACACACACACACAAAACACACAAAGAATGATATGCAAGTGACTCCTGATCAAGGACACGGCCTCATCTCTCTCTCTCCCTAATGAAAGGTCTATTATCATACATGCTCTTGGCATTTCCGATGCTGAGTGCTGTGCAGGCCTGGCTGCCCTTCAGAGCATGGGATGTGTGTGTCATTGAGGGGGTGCTCATTTGGTTCTTATTATCAGTTTCTCTCCATCGTCTGGAGTGCGGGCCGCTCTGCCTGTCTCTCTCTCTCTCTGCCCCGAGGAGAGAAATATGTCTATGAGATGTCTCCTTAAAATACTGCGGTGAGAAAGTGCCGCACTATGCGATATCCATGCAAAATGAAGTACACGACATTTGACCGTGTTTTAAGCACAGCGGACGTTATAAGGTTCTACTGTACGAATCTGGCACGTTTTGTGTTGGGTTGGGTTTTTCTCAGCTGTGATGTTGTGTTGTGTTGCAATGTGCGTGCTATGCTCTACCATGTTGTGTGGTCTTGTGTGTGACATATTGGCATGTCAACAGTGACCCGCTGTTGTCGCTATGTGGCTATGAGTGTAACACACCATCCTCACTCTATTGACAACGTATTAAAAAGCAAGCCATCGCTACTTCATCTCACCTGCTCCTGAGGGGTCCATCCACCAATGGAGTTACTTCTTTTGTCGCCATGGATACCAGCAGTGCGCACAAAAGGCAAGAAGCGTCCTCAGCAGGGGGAAGTGGCAAAGAGCAAAGAGATTCAATATCAGCAGGTGTTTATGCATGAGTGTGAGTTTGTGTGTGTGTGTGTGTGTTTGTGTGAATTTCTGAGCGTTTGTGTGTGTGTGTGAGTGGCCCTGGGGACATGTTGTGTGTGTGTGGGGCAGTTTGCGTGTGTCCTTGCATGTGTGTGTATGTGTGTTTGTCAAGGCCGGCCCGGCGATGATAAATCCACAGTCTTAAAGGATATTCCTTCGTTAAAGCCTTGTTCGTCCCGACCACCCACTACTGTGGTCTCTACTCTCTCTCTCTCTCTCTCTCTCTCTCTCTCTCTCTCTCTCTCTCTCTCTCTCTCTCTCTCTCTCTCTCTCTCTCTCTCTCTCTCTCTCTCTCTCTCTCTCTCTCTCTCGCTCGCTCGCGCTCGCTCTCGCTCTCACACACACCTCACACACCCTTTCATCTGACTGGATGCCTCATCGATTGAGACTTCCCCTGCCCTGAGACCCCGTCCCTGATGGCTCAGTGCCTGAATCTCAAACCCTCTGCTCCCTCGAAGCGTGGCGGTAGTCTGGCACGTATGTCAACTCTCCACTCTCTCAGCCTCAAAAACACTGGCCTCCCAAACAGCTCCCAAAGAGGAGAGCCCTGAAGAGACTGAGGGGGCACAGTCTACCTAAAGGGGACTGTCCTGACCTTTCTGTCTTTCTTTGAACATGTACTTGGCCTTTTCCTCAGCTTCATATATGCCAAAGAATGGAAATATTCTTAGGAAAGATTTGTATACAGCTAATATCTGTATAAAACAAGACCAGGGTGTAATGGCTATTTTTTCAGGCTAGGGTCCAGAGAAATGTTGACTGCAGCTGCTGAATCCATTTATATTTTTGTTTGGGCAGTGTGTGTTTCAGTTTTGGTAGCTTGGTGACAATGATTCACTGTTTTAGGGAAGGACTGTGACAAAGCTAAATTAAGTGGTGGTTTGTCTCTTGAGCAAACAAATACACACAGCCGCAAACACGACTGTCACGACTGTCCAGGCAGGCACACTGACCTATGAGTCATCCTGGCTTCACGTCCAGTCTCCCTTTCTGTCTGTCTCTCTTCCTCTAACACCTCTTCCTTTCCTCCCTCTCTTTTGTTCCATCCCCCATCCCGTTTCCCTCATTCTCCTTGACTGTCTATTTTCCTTCCTCTCTCTTTCTCTCCCACCCACGACCCACCCACCCACCCACCCTCTCCCTCTCCCTCCCTCCCTCCCTCCCTCCCTCCCTCCCTCCCTCCCTCCCTCCCTCCCTCCCTCCCTCCCTCCCTCCCTCCCTCCCTCCCTCCCTCCCTCCCTCCCTCTGTATCCCAAGACTGAGGGATGTAACAGACAGCATGCACAAGGGCAGACAGCCGTGACCTATGCAACTTCCTGTCTCCATGGGCACTTCACAACACAGAATGTTATTGAAGGCATCCGTCAGCATGGAAGTATATGTGAACAAAGTGAAGGAGTTTAAAATGACCATGAATTAATGCTTTGCCTTCATGTTGTGATCAGATCTTTTGATATAGTCAGTGTTTTCATTTACTTTAACATGGAAATAATTGATCCATGTGAGAAATTGCAGTTCAAATCGCAGGTCATCTGGAGTATAAGTATAGTGAATAGTACCTGTCTTGGGTATTGATATTTGTTCTGGTTTCAGTAAAGATCAATATTCTCCTGACCAATAAGTTTGTGGCTGAACAATCTTACCTGAGTGAAGGAAAGTTGATAATGAATGATTCAAGAGAACTGAGTCATGAGAGTTAGGAGGAAGGGAGAATCAATGTTACAGATTCATGGAGATGACTTTAATTAGACAAAAAAAGGTAACTGTCGCAAGTGTGTGTATGTCAGCCAAAACATTTTGTGAAATCAAGCATGTCTTTATTTTTCTTCCATCAAACATACTTTACTTCCATCCTTGGTGGAAGGAAGTGTTGAAATAACATTGTCGGATGGTTTCCTGCAGCTTTCTTCTGGGAATCCTTGCCTTCTGCCTGTTTGGGGAGATATTAAATGGTAATGTGTGTTGTTCCATTTAGAGGTTTCCGGTTTCACCCCGGTAGCGTGCATCTGTTTACTCCCTGCTCTCTAACGTGGCAGGGGTGTCGCTGCAGGACGCGGGTGTTTCTGAGACACTGCCAGCTTAGGCAGAGGGAGGTTCCTTTTTTTACCACAGCCTCATCTTTCAGAAGAGGTAAACAAGCTAGACACAGCTCCCTATCATGTACCAATGAAATGAACGATTTTGTTTTACTTCAGTGAAAGAGACAGGTAGAGGTTTAAAAAATGTCGAGCATCATGCTAGCACCACCTGTAACACACACACACACATGTACACTCTAGCACACAAAGGCAGACACACAATCTCAAGATAAATGCACAACTAACATAGATACAGATGTCAGCCTTCCCTAATAAGAACAACAAGAAACTCAGGCTATTTATACCCTACCAAGAAAATTGAGCGTGTAGAATTGTGTAGCATGGCAGAACTGATTCAGTTTGATGCTGCCATAGCCTGCAATGGTCTACATGAAGGGGGAAGGGGACTAGAGAAAAAATCTATTTTCACAACATCTCTTTTTTTGCTGTTTTGTTGATTCTTTCGGACTTTCTGTCGGTTTGTTAAGAGCTTCAGGCAAGGAAACATTGAATATGTTCATGTAATGTGTGGGAAATATGGGCCTTTCTCTAGTATGGGTATGATCTTGTATAATGTCGGTAGGTTGTGATGTCTTGTGACAGCAGTGGGCGAGAGTGAAGCCTGAAATAAATGTGTGTAGGTGACAAACTGTGCTGAACATCAACTTCTAAAGCATTTGATAGAGTGAATTTCATTTATGATTTAATGATGTACTTTAAGAAGAACAAGATGTGGACTATTGTCCCCAGCAAAATTTTCCCTGGCTTTTGACTTTTGAAAGATATGCAGGAATGATGTGGTGGTGTTCCACAAGGATGCAGTATGGGAACGTTGCATTTTCCTAATTTATCTCTTTGCATTCACTTTTGCTATTTCGCTTTAATACGAAGCCATTTTCCAGCTCTACATTAAATCGCTCATCATTTTTCCGATGTTGCAATTACCCTTTCAAAAATGGAAACAACTTCCTGTTTTCTTCTGCATTTTGCATCTTTGCAGTGGTAGCTTTTTCATCCTATGTTTTTTTGGTCCGGTCTGAAGTGTGACTCATCCCTCTGTAGAAAGAGATAAATACTGTCCCTCCTCCCTCTTTTAACAAGGGATAAAAAGAGAAGAAGAAAATTGGCACAGTTATATAAGTAGGCTGGATAAACAACAAACACGGCTGTGTTTGTAATGAATCGACTTACAGCATGTGAAACATGTGTATTTGTTAGCTACCTTTTGTTGCCCTTTAAGTAAGATTTGAATCCCACTAGCTCCCTGTCTCCACTGCCAGCACAGTCAGGAGAGAAGAAGAGAACAAGGCTCAGCCCATGACAACATACCAGGGGAGAGGACAGAACAGAATCAAGAAGAGGGAAGCAGGACAAAGCAGTGAGATAGAAGAGGAGAAAGATGGACAGACTCTCTGAAGCTTATCTTGGGTTCAGGTGAAAATCGAATTCACTGGTGCATGTGGAACTGAGAAGATCCCATTAACAATGTGTAACAAGATATGATTGAAACATCCTTTATACACACATACATTCAGATATATCATGCTGGTTAAAGCACCGATTTGAGCAGTTTTCGTTCAATAAAGGTGCATTACAAAGAAAATGTATTATTATTATTAAAGCTTGGTAGTAAGCTGATACATAGCCGTCCGCTTACTCCCCCAACAGATCATATGCCTCTACATGTTTACAACCACAATAAACACTTGAACTTGTATTTTAAGGGTCAAAGAGATCATTTCTGGTGGAATAAATGCAATTGATCAATCAACCTCCATATTTCTGTTGGTTGGGTAGTGGGTGCCAAAGGGTCATGTGTCAAGAAGGGTGCCAAAAAGAGCTGTAATTGGTTTATTTTATTGGCGTCTGTGACATACTAGCTTACAGCCACAAGCAATTAGCAAGTCAGTTGGAGTCTTATCTGTCTTCTACTGCTTGCAGCCTCGATTGTGTGCATGAGTGTGTATGTATGTGTGTTTCTTAATATGTGTGTGTACGCGTGTGTGTCTGTGATTAGGGGTTAAACAAACATAATATACAATGTTTTAGATAGACACAAGTATAATGAATAGCATTTCATCGCTATCAGTTAGGATACATTTTAAACTCTCTATGCCCATTGCTACTGCACAATAAACACATTGGGATGACACCCACTAGTCAAAATATCTAACTAAACAGTCAGTCTCTAGGTAAGCTCATCCACTCAACATGATTAGAAAAAATGCATGAATGAAAACGGACGACGCCTCCTCTGACCTGCGCTTAAAACTTGACAGGCAACCACAAATATAACACCAGCCTGTCCTGGCTGTCGAGGGCAGCGTCACACACATCTCCCGTGGCGCAAGGTCTCCCTCCGCAGTCTTCTTACCCCGCCTCATTCTTTGGCGGATCTAACGTGTGAGTCATCGACGGACTTTAACTCTTTCTAGGCTGGAAAAGACGAGTGCAAGTATCCCATTAATGTTATTGGAGCAAAAGTGCAACCCAGAATTAACTACAATTCTCAGCCGTCAAAAGCCTTACGTAGTGGTGATGCAAAATGACATCTCATTGTATTGCCTCTCCCTACCAAACATCTAAGGTGACGTCCATCTTTCTCAACCATAGGCCTATACATCTCATAAAGAGTGGACAGAAATGTTTAATAGTGTATGTCCTACTTCAACTTAAATAGTAGGCCTTGATCTCCTCAGCTCGAACTAAAGAACCATGAGTCAATGCAACACGTGAACAACAAGTGCCAGACATTTTAACGAAAACAATGCACGCCATACAGGTCCTTTAAAATCATGACGACCTGCATAATGTGTGTGTGTGTGTGTGTATATGTCTGTGTGTGTGTGTGTGTGTGTGTGTGTGTGATTTCAATATTGCGTAGCTTACCCTCTGACGCACGAGTCATGTGGAGCTTCTTATAGAAGGAGGAACTGTCCCCGGTGCTGAAACCAGAGAATCTCTGCACGCGCTCATGAGACAGAGATGCTAAAACCGCTCACAACTCTCAACTAAAACAAATTGCCAAGGTAAGATTAATACCTTATAAAGTTCAACTTTGCTTATGCTGATCCTGCGCTTGGACAATATAGGTTATAAGGCTATTTGAGATTTTTTCAATTTGGACATTTGAAGCAACCTGATGCATTTGCTTAAACTGCAGTGTTATTTGATAGTTAGAGCTATGGTGTTTAGCTTTGCTTCGTGGGTTTGCAGAGAAATTGACTCTTTAGATAAGCAATTTTGCTAAAGTGGAAAATAAATCGACGATCTGTACAAATGCATCACTATTTTTAGTTTCGCAGTCCTGCATGACACTATAAAATAGTTGTCATTGAAAACTTGATATTACTGTTGCCTATTATTATAACACACTAGACCGTCGTGGATATAGCCTATAGCGAGCATCCGTCCAAGGGTTACCAAGACAACGGGTTGTGTGACTCATTCCGGAGAACAGCAATTTGAAAACTAATGAGATTTACAGGCGAGCTGAATGCCCATGCTATTACTGGTCGGCAAACAGTCATTAGGGCGTTCAACAGATGCCATTTTCATTCTCAGCAACCAACAGAAAAAAACATTCAAGCAACAGGCAAAGACTGTGAACTGAAATCTTTTTAATTGTTCAATAGAGATGGGTTATAAAACAGCCTATCGCAGATAACTAGCAGATGAACTGCTACTATTAGAACACATGCTGTAGAAACAAATGTAGTTCATGAAACTACTTTGACTTTAGATAACATTCCAGACCCTGCTGTTTTGATTATATAAAAAAAAAATCCTTTCAAAATAACATCCAGATGTCTGATAGAGGACAAAGAAGAGGTTAACAGACCTGAGCAACATATAGGCTAACATAAGACAATATGATGGAAATACCACAGTTTTAAACAGTAAAAATGTGTTAAGAGTAATTCCAAAAGGTCCCTTATGATGTCTCTACTCGTATCTTGTCCAGGTGAAACCATGCCGTCCGTACCCAAGCTCTTTACGGCATGGATGGCCTTCCTCCTCACCTTCATCCCGCTGCTCTTCATCCTCATCCTCGGCTCCGCTGACGTTCAGGGAGCGTCAGTTAGAGAACACAGACTGTCAGCCAGCGAGCCGGACCCTCGCAGGGGGACCCCCTACATGCCCCCTAACGCTGACATGCTCAAAGCTTTGGAGTACATCGAGACCCTGCGCCAGCAGACCGGGGCGGCCCCCGAGGATGACAACCGCCACTCTCCAAACAACGACGTCGCAGACGTGAACACAGAAAAACTACGCTCAATGCTGAAACTAACCTCTCCATCTCAAACCCAGAGAGAGCCTGGGCGAGCTCAAGATGGAGAGGAGGAGGAGGAAGAGGAGGATGAAGGAGAAAGCAATACTGAGGACAAGACCCAGGAGTGGCTAAAAGCTCTACTTAGTACCCTCGAACAGGGAGAAAAAAGTCCCAGACCGGCGCCGGCACGCAACACTGCAAGCCAAGTGTGGGCAGGAACTGGGCGGAGACCGGCGAAGTTGGAGGAGGATGGCAGCCAGGTAGAGGGCGGGGCTTATCCGTGGGAGTGGCAGCAGCATGGCAGTATCAAACCTCCCAGAAAGTACCCTCTGATGTTTGAAGATGAGGGGGAGGAGGGCGAGGGAGAGGAGGAGGAGAGGCAGAGGAGCTCGGACCGCGAGAGCCCCTTCAAACGCACCAATGAGAACGTGGAGGAGAAGTACACGCCCCAGAATTTGGCCACTCTGCAGTCTGTGTTCGAGGAACTAGGGCGGCTGGCCAATGGCAAGGCGGGACACAAAAGGCAAGCCTATGCTGAGGATGATGAAGATGAAGAGGATGATAACACTGACGATGGCATGTTGAGGATGAGGAACCTGGACTACGATGAAGAGCCTGCAGAAGAGGACTGGGCACCTTTGGAGAAACAGATCAGGATGGAGGAGGAAGAGAGAGGCAACGGGAAAGAGTTTGACCGAGGCCTTGACGATGACGAGGATGTTGAGGAGGAGGAAGAGGAGGATGATGATGATGATGAGAGCAATTACCCGGCAAAAAGGTCAACACAGTCTGGCCCAGGAGAAGATTCAGATGACCTCACAAAGCTGGTGGACTACTACCTGTTAAAGGTGCTGGAGAAAACCGAGGAGGATCAACAGAAAAGAGAGCTAGAAGAGGAAGAGAAAAGGGCTGTTAGAAGGGCGACTCAGTCCATCGACCCCGAGGCTATCTACCAGCTTATCAGAATCTCCCAGAATTTACAGATACCTCCAGATGATCTGTTGGATATGCTTAAGTCTGGAGAGGGCATTCAACAAGAACGAACCCCGCAGAGGATTCTAGCAAAGACACACAAGCCCAACATTTTAGCCAAGGTTGAGGATAAGCTGAACTCTTACCAAAAGTATAAAAGCCCCCCTGCAAATTATTACAACAGACAGCTGCCTGAGGCCCAAGCAAGAGATATCACAGAAGACATAAACACAGATGACATTCTAAACATCCTCGGACTGGGAAGCCTGGGAAATCAGAAGGCGACCACAGTCAAACATCATAAAAGCTCCCCCGCGCCAGCTGCAAGGCAAGGAGACCGCACATTCTCTCATGCTGGCGTTCCCGAGGAAATAAAGGATGACTATGGCGATTCTGTTGACGAAGACGAGCTAGCAACATATTTAACAGGCCAAATGTTGGCGTTGTATCCGGAGCCAATTAAAAGCAAAGCAAGCCCAAAGCGATCTTCTCAGCCTTTCTCGCAGAAGGAGCAGCCCGCCCTTGGAACGTTTGAACAGGCGATACAGGACTACTTTGACCATATGGACTCAGACAAAAGTAAATCTCAAAAAAGGCAGTCAGAAACCGAAGACATGGGAGGTGCAACTCAAACGCAACCATTAGATGATGAGGCACTACTGAAAATTCTGAGCTTCTTAAACCCAGAGACCGACGAGAGTGAAGACAAGGACCTTAATGCCAAATCTGTCAAAGGAATGTAGATGGTGTAGATGAAGTATGTAGATATATGGTACATATTATATTGTTTTGATGGGGGAGAATCATAATAAAGTATTTTGAAAACTAAAAACATGCAAGAGTGTATTCAGTAGATTTACAACAATTCCTGCTTGTGTAGCAAATTTCTTTAGACCTCTATGGACTGATGTAGCTTCAGGGCAGTGCCTATTAATGTTAGCAACTGGGGTTTGTGGTATATTCGATGTTTTTGATATAGGCTAGTTAATAAAACACTAGTTAATAGACCACTTTATAGTTCAAGTTTTCACCAGCCATTTCAATGCACATAGTACAGCCAAACTTGTCAGATCCTTCAGATGCAGTATTGTGTTCCTAACTATATTTCTTACGTGTTTTCAGTAATGTGTGATGTTGAGATTAATAAAGCATTGACTTTATTTTTTCCTTACTGCGTAATGTTTCCTTTTTTAGAGAACACAAACCAAGTTGGAATCTATAATGGAAATGAGCAGATTGTATTCTGAATATGGACCTGTTGGACAATCCAGTTAACAATTGGAAAAGTGAAAACAAAACACTTTTGTAGGCTAAATATACTAGGCTAGAATACTTATGTAGGCAATTTGGTTTTGCATGTTAGCATTATAGTATTGGTAATCTGTATTGTATTTTATTGCCTAGTCCTATTTCATCTTTTACCTGCTGCGATACCACAATTTGCCTTTGGATATATAACGAGGTACCATCTACTACTGACTGGTGTTTTAGCACCAGGCCCCACATTCATGGATTCCCTTTATCAACAACAGGTGGAGACAAACTAAAGCAAAAACATCAGTATGACATTATTTACACTGATATTATTTTATTAAACCTATAGTATTCAGAGGACACTAAGAAGTAAAACACTTTTAAATGAAAGCATTTGAAAAGGTAAGTTATCAACCCTGAGACATTTGACAAATGTAGTGAATGCAGAGGCAGTAATCGAATTAAACGTGAAAGACACTAAGATAATCAACTTTTCACAGGTATCGCACACAACAGAAGAATATAACAGTGATATATCTCCTATTACAATTCTCGCGACACATTTCCCCCTGCACAGTAATTCTCTGAAAGTAACACACACTTGCTTGATACAAATAATCAAACAGATACAAATGTAAATTCAAAGTCAAATGTTTGTAGAAAAAAATAGTAAAAACAACTGTGACAAAGTATTCTCAATTCTTAATCTCGATATGTCTTAAATGTTCTTGTATGTCAGTATGTAGGCTTACTCATGTATTCCTCCATTGTCTGTGAAGAGACCAAGAGAATATTGATTTAAATCCAAATGTATTTCATCTACCTTCAAAACAACAGGAAATTACATCAAATAGCATGATAACAATAATATTGGCTTTTCGTAGTAGGCAGTAAGGGGCAAATTCTTTTATGAAAATACTTAGTTAAAGAAGGTCAGTTCCAAACTACCTCCTGTTGGGAGTCGGCTTCCTCTATGGAGGTCCCTACAGCTTTTTTGGAGGTTTCCAGGATCTCCCCTTCCATTAGGAACTCATCCAGGATGAAGTAGGCCTTTTCAAAGTTAAATATGATATCCAACTCACACACCTGCAGGCAAGACCAAACACATCAAATGTCCTTATCAGTCAGAGCAGCAAAATAAATCATTAATTAAAAAACACACATTGTGTAACAAACACCTCTTAAATTAAATGTACATTTTTAAAATGAACTTCTTGATATAAAGAACATTTTCTCAAGAAACCCTTGCAAGATAAGTGTGCTGAAAACATGACTATACAGTCCTATTAACATTTTACAGACACTCTTATCCAGAGCGACTTACAGTAAGTACAGGGACATTCCCCCGAGGCAAGTAGGGTGAAGCGCCTTGCCCAAGGACACAACGTCATTTGGCTGGGAATCGAACCAGCAATCTTTGGATTACCAGCCCAATTCCCTAACCGCTCAGCCACCTGACTCCCCTTACACTTAGATTACATCCCCTATCACTCTTACATTGCCAAAATATTTATCCAGAAGCTCCACATATCGATGTAGCACCTCCAGGGTCAGCAGCTCATTGTCCTGGTCTTCCAGACCACAGCAGAAATAAAGACTGGCATACCTACAGTACACAGGAAGAGGTCAAACAAAGTTCTTCAAAGTTAACTGAAGAGGCGTATATTGGTGGTCCTGTACATTATACCCATTTCTGTGGAACGAATGAGGTCTAGAGACTATTTAGCCCCTAACCTGTGCCCCTGGCTTTGTGAGTTTATAATGTGTTTCACTGTTGTGTTTCGTGGAAGTGAGTTGTGGTCATATGTTTGTTTGTGTTTGTGTGTGTTTATGTTTGAGTGTGAGGATGAAAGTGAGTTCTGCCTTCTTCTCCTCTCCTACCCATCCACCACCCTCCTCACTTACCCATCCACCACCCTCCTCACTTACCCATCCACTATCCTCCTCACTTACCCATCCACTATCCTCCTCACTTACCCATCCACCACCCTCCTCACTTACCCATCCACCACCCTCCTCACTTACCCATCCACTATCCTCCTCACTTACCCATCCACTATCCTCCTCACTTACCCATCCACCACCCTCCTCACTTACCCATCCACCACCCTCCTCACTTACCCATCCACCACTCTCCTCTCCTACCCATCCACCACCCTCCTCACTTACCCATCCACCACCCTCCTCACTTACCCATCCACCACCCTCCTCACCTACCCATCCACCACCCTCCTCACTTACCCATCCACCACCCTCCTCACTTACCCATCCACCACCCTCCTCACCTCTTGTAGACGATCTTGAGGTCCCTCCATTGCAGGAAGTTGCAAGAGCGTGGTGGGCGGGCCAGCACCATCAGGGTCATGTCCCTGATCACCTTCTTCTTCTCTCGATCCGGGAGCGGGGTGAACCACTTCTGCAGCCGCAACTTCCCCTGTCGGCTGAAGAGCAACAGGAAGTGCATCTGTTGCGGGACAAGAATTAGGTAAAGTTGAGTCATAGGTTTACGATTTAGTACCATGTGATTATATAGAGTAGACCATATTTGATATGAATACAGGCTAGATCATGGCAGATATAAATAGTATCTTATGGTGTGAATTATAGGAAATTAATTTACAATTGGGAAGATGGTTATAAAATGGCTGGCAGTGGTTATGAACATATTGTCTTTAGAGCGACAGATAAAAACGTGCCTGACAAGTTTTTTGGAGGGCCATGGTCTAAGTCTACAAACGTTGTAATTAACGTGCAGTTAATCAGTAACTGGAGAAAAATGCACCGCTCACATAAACACATAGGACATGAAGCCTTGCCCACTGCATACTCACACAAGTGGAACACAACCTACCTCATGTTAACTATCAGCCAAAGACATAAGCGTACTTACTGACACAATAGATCCACAATACGTTCTTAAAAGCAAACGAGTGTTATGATATATGCTACTTTGTTGGATGAGGATACACTATCGCCTTAACGAAGCCATTCATTCTCGGGAAAGATTTTCAGTGGTGCTCTTTGACCTATACGTTTCTTTTATAATTTCCCATTCGCACTCCAGATTATACCAACATTAGGAACTAAAACAGGTGGAGATGACACTCCGTACACACAACTAGCCAAGGTGTGAAAACACCGCAGACTTTATCACCTGTCTAAAAAGAACAGATCCTTCCTCACATATAGAACAGGTGTTAGGCTATTATAATAGCTTCTTCAGCATATGAATGCCACATCCTGAATAGTTACCGATTTCTATTCAAGAACTTACCATCTTGCCACTGCAGTTAGTGGAAAGTTCTGTTGAATTTGAGAACAGTATATTATTTTCAGTTATTTCTCGACTAAAACCGGTATCTTGGGATGAGACATCGGCGACACTCCCAGAATAGGCTACTGTGCGTAAAGTGGACAGACCACACCTTCTTCAGGAGCACCGCGCCCTGCTTTCATCAAACTGCTTCGGGATTGGCTGACACCTATCAGCTCGATCTGGGCAAGGTACACAGAGAAGTCTAGACCCCTCTCAATCAGTAATAAAATACAACTTTTTAATGTAATTGTGTTTGTAGAGTTGGGATGGATGTATATAATACTGTGAATGTATATTAAACTATGAATAATATGGGAATTAATTATTATAAAATGAATTCAGATGAGCGTAGGGTTTTTATAAATGTGTGATGTAGGTATTGTAACTGGGCACGACATTACACTCAACAAACAAACAAATGCACATCGCTGAACTTGAATGAACCACAACAGTCCCCTCATTTGTTGCCGCTTGGTGACCCAAGGTGTCACCCGGTACAATGTAAATTCAACACACGTGGTCTTGGTCCATGTTAAAATGGGAGCAGAACTCACAGTAACGGCCGAGAGGATTCCAGAGCTAACAATGTCTCTTTACCGAAACTCTGCCTGGTTTCTGAAAGGCCTGACTGAATTTACAAGGTAAGAAATACTTGGCAATTATTTTCCACTGTTGAGCTATGTTAGTTCTTCTGTGTAGATCCTAGAGACAACTTGTTGGGCTAACAACTATTAAATAAATTGTCATTTGAAATAGTTTTGTCAGCTGTATTTTATGCCTTGTTTCTATGTGCCAACTAATTGGATCCAACAGTATTTTGCTTCCCTTATTACATCCTTTTGTTTCCCCAAAATCCTACATTGTGTGTGTATGTGTGTTTGTGTTTGCATGTAAGTGCATGTGCATACACATAACATATCATACACAAGTCATATGTAAGAATTTGTACCATATTTTTATAGGCCTTATTTCATGCAATGTCACAAAAGCCTTAACATATGCCAATTTAAAGTCAATGTAAACCCTCAAAGAAAACAAGGAATATTTCTTTAGGATGGGTAAAAACAATTCTCATTGGAGAATCATAGATTTAAGCAGAAGTGTGACATTTGAGTTGTGTTTCTATCCTTGTCCAGGATTTTCATGGTCATCGTATGTTTGTTCGTGTTTATTTAGCAATAGTTTTGGATGTATCAGAGTTAGACCACTTAATAAAATGCTTGGTAGAGGGTTGCATGATGACTATCCTGCTTTTGACTGTTCATGTAATGTTTGAAATATGTATGACAGTAGGAAATTTATTTAAGATTGATCTCTATAGGAGGTTCTTGGTGACAGCAAGGCCTTCAAGGTTAATCTATGCAATGCATGATGAACATCCCACTTTTGTCACATAAGGTTTACTCCATTAGTGGAATGACTAGCGGCCATAGAGAGCCGTAAAACACAACAGCGAGATCTTTCTCAGATTGATATGCCTTGCACAGGTCACAAGGTTGTTGACTTGGAAACCTCCATCTGAAATTCTTAAGCCACCTAACTGGAAGTTTGAGACATCACACTTCGAAGAGCATATCTAGTAATGATCCACTTAGTTGCTCAAATCGACATGGATCTAATCTACACAGAATACCCTTTCAAAAGAATTGACATTATTTCAGTCGGGTTTGGTTGAACTATTTGCCTTGGACTAGATATTGTGCACCAGTCCCCAATCCCATCAATTGTGAATGAGAAAAAATGTTTGTGATCGTCTGAGACGCTCTCACTGTCCTGAACAACAAAGCTTACCCTTCTAAAGAGGTGCTTTTGTCATTCTCTTCCTCGTTCCTTTGTTCAACGTCATCTTTTCACCCAGAAAGCCGTCTCTCTCTCTCCCTCTCTCTCTCCCTCTCTCTACCCGGCCTGACCCCGGCCCTCGCTAATGGCTCTCTGGGTGACACGATGGAACAGAGGCCGCATTTAGCCCAAAATAATCGTTCAGTGCGGCGCCGCCTTTCTCTCTTGTACCCCCCTTGCTGTCAATGGTGAGAGCCGTCGAACAATGCCAATCATTGAGGTGCTCAAAGACCCATACACAAGAGCTGCTCGGCTGTGTCTCCCTCCGCCACACGCCGTCTGTCTGTCATTGGTTCAGAGATCACGCAAGGTGGCCCGTCCCTTCTATCTTACTGCTGAACACTAGGGCCCAGTTTCCCAGACATGGATTAAACCTAGTCCTGAAGCAAGAGGAGAATTCTACCAAGGTTTCTAGTCTAGGACTAGGGTGAATCCACGTCAGGGAAACTGGCTGTAAGTGTGAGACGCTGTCCTGATGGGACAGCGTGGCCATCATGTGAACCTCAAACACACGTTGGCCTTACATAAGCTCTGCAGCTAGTGCTTGGTGATTGACACACACACTCGCATACACATCTAAGACCAATGTGTGTATGTGTTGCAGAAGCGCTTTCCTGACGGCAGCCAAGCGCTTCGTGGAGAAAGACATCGATGTGGCCCTGGCGGGTAGATCCTTCATGATCACAGGAACTAACAGTGGCATAGGGAGAGCCACTGCCATGGCCATTGCCAAGAGAGGTATGCCACGCCTATGATGCTTCCAGACAAACAGAAAACACCAGGGAGGAGGGGGGGGGGGCTGAGGGGATGAGGTGGGATTTCGAATCAGTTGTGCATGATTTTGAGCATTGGTATCCCAGTCATGCTAACAGCAGATTTCATCATGGATCCATTCCCTTAAAGAGTGAAAGCCAATATAGCTATACAGGAACACTTGCACTGTGGATAGACTTCTGTGACCTGTATAACTCCCCCCACGTCTTCACAGGTGGTACACTCCACATGGTGTGCAGGAACAAAGACAAGGCAGAGGAGGCTAGGGCCGACATCGTTAAGGAGACAGGAAACAAGGTGAGTTTAAAGGGGCCCAATGCCACACTGTAATCCGGCAAACCAGACTGCATCCGAACCGAACGATGAGTTTTGTCTTCTCAGGAAGTTTACGTTCACATTCTGGACCTTTCTGAGACCAGGAAGGTGTGGGAGTTTGCTGAGGCCTTTAAGAAAAAGTACAAAGCCCTCAATGTCCTGGTGAGTGATGGAAGCTCTAGTCCCCCTCTCCCCCTCCTCACCCAAACGTGCTCTTCTCTCTCACCTAACTTCATGTGGGCTTTCTGTAGGACTTCATGTGTTTTCGTCGTGTGAGGTTGATCTCCAATTTTGTGTGCGATTGATCCGTACAGATTAATAATGCTGGTTGTATAATGACCCAGAGGGAGGTCAATGCCGAGGGACTGGAAAAGAGCTTTGCCAGTAATGTTCTTGGTGAGTGGAAACCAGAGAGAAAGATTAAATATTGCGTTTAAAATCAATCGTATTGATTTCCCTGTTTCCCAACTCTCTTCTACATTTTTAGGAGTGTACATACTGACTAAGGCTCTGATTCCCTTACTGGAGAAGAGTGCTGAACCCAGAGTGGTGAGTAAGAAAGTCCAACCTAGCTTACTTTTTAAGATGTGTTGCCGTATGTTGGAAATATCTCTGTCTCTGTCTCCTCGCTTACTTTCTCTCTATTTCTCTCTCGTCCTCTTTAAATTCTCTCACAGATGCACACAATCTCTGTTCCTCACACACAGAAACACACACAGTCACGCAAACAAAGATATCTCTTTAATATTAATGATCAGTCAGCTCCAACTGACTGAACTAGAACAACAACCAAACAACCTTTCACTCTTAATCATTATTTCATGCATCCTGTGCTCCACCAAAACACCAAGTTCCTCTTTCAATTTCCTAAACCTCCCTCCCTCCCTCCCTCCTTCCTTCCTTCCTTCCTTCCTTCCTTCCTTCCTTCCTTCCTTCCTTCCTTCCTTCCTTCCTTCCTTCCTTCCTTCCTTCCTTCCTTCCTTCCCTCCCTCCCTCCCTCCCTCCCTCCCTCCCTCCCTCCCTCCCTTCCTCAGGTTACAGTGTCCTCCGGGGGCATGCTCGTTCAGAAGCTGAGGTCAGGCAACCTGCAGTCGGAGAGGGGCCACTACGACGGCACCATGGTGTACGCCCAGAACAAGGTGTGATCGCAGCTTTCTGATTCGGGGCACTGGTGGTCACTCACAGAGTTGAAAGGCACCCATTGGTTTTGATTGCTGACGAGTAGAGGGGGATATACTGCTAGGTGTACACGATCACATGGCCTGGCGTAGCTTGTTGGTTTGTGTGTGGATATTAAGTTTGAAACAGTACCAAAATGTTTGCGTGTCTGTGCATGTGTCTGCATGTTTGTGTGTGTGTTATAGAGGCAGCAGGTGGTGATGACAGAGCAGTGGGCCAAAGCGCATACCAACATTCACTTCTCTGTGATGCACCCTGGTTGGGTGGACACCCCAGGTACTTTACAAATGGGTACTCCATTATTATTGCTATCATTACTGTTACTGTAATTACACCATTACTATTACTATAAATACTGTTACTATAAGTCCTCTTACTATAATTGCTCTTACTATAAGTAATGTTACTACAAATGTTGTAACTGTAATTATATAAAAATAAATGTTATTATTACAGTAAACTGTAATGATCAACAATGATCATTACTATTATGATCTGAAGATTAGAAGAGAGTTGCCAAACTGGATATCATCTGTTTATTATTTTCCAAAGCACACATAACCTGTGTATTAATTTATTATTTCTCTCCCTTTTTACTCTCTCTCTCTCTCTCTCTCTCTCTGTCTCTCTGTCTCTCTCTCTCTCTCTCTCTCTCTCTCTCTCTCTCTCTCTCTCTCTCTCTCTCTCTCTCTCTCTCTCTCTCTCCCTTTCCCTGTGTGTGGTTCTAGCGGTGGCCAACGCCATGCCTGACTTCCATCGGTCCATGAAGGACAGTTTGAGGGCCCCGGAGCAAGGGGCCGACACCGTGGTGTGGCTGGCCATCTCTGAGGCGGCTGCTGCAGGGCCCAGTGGGCGCTTCTTCCAGGGTAGGCCCGGGTCCCTGTACACCCTTCAGTTGGTATTTCCAGGATTGAATGGACAGTGACACGTTCGTTGTTTGATTGTCTGAAGCCTTGGATGTTGGGAGTTTAAGTGGAGTGCGATGTTTCGCTCTCTTTCTCCAACCTCTCTCTTTCTATCCTCACAACGAGTTCTCCATCAGAGCTCCAGGAGAGAAACGAGGGCTCTTTAAGACGAACAGTCTCATCAGCACAGTGGACCTCTCAGCGCAAAGAACTAATGGTGGCCGGAGTAAAAACAGACAAAGAGAGAGATGAGGGGAAATAGATACGATTGAGGGCGGGAGGGTGTTCAAGTCAGGTTGGATGGGTGTTTGTGTGTGGGTATGTGTGTGTTTGGAAGTGTTTGTGTGAGGGTATGAGAGGGAAGAGAGCTGGCTCTGTGCAGGGTTTGTCGGTGTAGTGAATCAAGGGGCTGTAGAGAGGCGTGCGCTGGCCTCACTCTACCACAGCTGGAGTGCACAGCTCTCGGTACCAGATACTACCAGAGAGTACAGCGGACGCGAGCGCGAGCGCGCGCGCGCGCACCCACACACACACACCCGCACGGACACACACAATGTGTGACCTCAGTGACCTTCCCCATAGAGAAGCACCACGGAAACTGCAAAAACAAACACCACACCTTTGTCTAGATAAACGGTAAACGGATGAATGTCAGGAACTGTGTTTGTGCACAGATACAGCCCACTGTTTTATACATTTGACAGTTGATCTGTTTTGAATGCATGTGTGTGTGTGTGTGTGTGTGTGTGTGCATATGTGTGTGTGTGTGTCAGACCGGAAGATGGTGTCTGCCCACCTGCCCCTGGCCTGGACCCACTGCTCCCCCATGGAGGAGCAGAAGTTCATGAGTGTGATGGAGGACCTTGGCAAGACCTTCCAACCCCACTGAGCTGCCCGATCCAGTCAACAGTCTCCCCAACACCCCCCCCCCCCTTTTCACAAACACACACACACTTCTCGATCTCACTCTCTTTTTAACACATCTTGCTGTTTGTGAACAGCTATAGGCCCATTGTAGCATTCATTCGAGAGTATTTTAATGCGTTATTAATCTTGTGTTACAGCCAATGAACGGTGTGATGGTGACACTGATTCGTCTCTGTCTTTTCTGCTCAGAGGTCATGAGGTCAAACTGCTGATGGAAGAAGCACTTCTTTGAAAGTACACTACGCATTCGACTAAGCACTCACACTGACAGAACACTTGTATCCCGCCCTTCACACAGTGACTTAATGGAAGCTGTCACTCAGATGGGAATCTGATTTGACCTAAGTCACGTCACTCACCCTATCCACCAATCGCATGCAGTCACTGGCCGATTGGGCTCAATCTAACTTGCCTGGGTGGGCTGGTGTTGAAAGTTCCTTCACTATGGCAACTGTATGTGTTTTCCTCACAAATTACAATACTAAAAATACAACTGTGATTAATGATGAGAGCCAGGAGCTGAAAACAGTAGGAGTCACAGCGCATCTTCGATTGAGCCCATTCTTGAGAAGTGCTTCTCTATCAGTCCAACATGCCCCTCTGACCAGAGACAGGGCCAACCTACAGTATGACCTGACGTGTGCATTATGAGAATGGCCTATGTGTTTAACTACTGATACTATGCTTAAGGGATTCATAATAAAAGCACTTCTATGGTTTGCTGTTACTTACTGTGACATGCTGCAGTGTTATCTGGGCGTCCAAGCTTGAATAAAAACACCTTGGTGAGAAAAGCCTCCAAGTCTTTTTTATTCTTGAATGTGATAACAAATTGAAAGAAAAAAACGAAACATGACAGGTCATAATATCTTTATTAAGCTTTTATTTAATTCCTCCCCGTAAGCTGACATGAGCCACAGGGAGGCTAAAGTCAGTATTGTAATATCAACAAGGGTTCAGTTTAAAAATACAATTATTAGAGATATACAACATTGTGGACAGATTCTTTTACGAACAGATATGACATGATGAAAACGAGGGAAACAAAGCTACAAACGTACATGGTATGGTGTCTGTATGAGGCATCGCCAAAGTATAGTTACAAAACATCTTTGTTGGCTTCTAAAAACAAAACAAAAAACGAACCAAAATGTATCTGACCTAAAAATCTATAAGCTGACATGGACAGAATAACGACAAGGTATAAATTCTTCAAGGGAGACTGTTTGAGTTACCTACTTAATTCCAGATGAACAGATTATTCAACTCAATTGGAGGTTTCAGCGAGGGAAACTACACAGACCTCTTTTGGTTAATGGCTCCTCCTCATAGCGTAAACCCACAGTTTGTGATCAAAGAGAACTGGAACTTGGGATAAGATGATCATTCAAAAAACAAACAACTGAGCTCCTGATTGTTCTGTAGCAAAGTATGGCCAAGAACCCTGAACATCCTTGATGGTGGTGTGTGTTGCGTGAGGTGTTGTGTGAGGTGTTGTGTGAGGTGGTGTGGGGGGGAGGTGGGCGGGGGGGTGACAGTAAACTGCTTTCAATGTGACCATCCTGCACCTGTCCTACTCACAGTATAAATCAACAAACGGATACCATGAACACAATCGTCATAATTACAAATCTCTACAAATATAAACACACACTACACGACCCAAACTGGAATGTGACTGCTATCAGGAATTTCAGTTCAAAGTTCTCGAAACTGAACTCTTTTTTTTTCTTTTCTTTTTTACCTTGAACAAGTGTGAGTCTATCCTATCATACGTTAACCAACATTGACACCCTTAAAGACACATACACCTTAAAGGAAACAAAATCTAAATGGTGTTAAAACGTGTCCTGGAAAACAAAACACCAAATGTGCATTCAGTGCAGGTGAGAGCCTTCCGGAAGCCATGCCAGGGAGAGAGGAGGACGGAGAGATGGGGACGGTACAGCACTAAGATTAATGAGTCAACCTTTCAAAAAAGAAGGTTGAGAAAATGACCACCCCACCAACCCCCCCAAAAAAATTCAGTTAGAGAGTGGAGTGAGTGTGCGCGTGAACAGTCGTGAGTTGAGCGTTTAGAAACATCTAGAAGGCTTGAGATCTTAAGGCCCCGGAGGAAACACACACACAGCCTCGTGTTCCACAGCAAATAATGACTTCACCAGAAAGAGAGTATGACCATGTTTAGTGCTACATTTACAATAGAACGTACCGCTTCAATGACCAAGTGCCTGTCTAAAGAAGAAAACCCTCTTGAGCAAACCTTAATGCAGTTTATTTGACAGGATACTCATACAACTTGTCACAAAAGGCAGCAGAGTGGACTTATCCGTGCTACACGTGGTGTCTGTACATATGCGGGGTGAGAGTGGACTAGTTGACAGAAAAAAGAAAAGAAAATATATATATATAAATGAAAAAAACACCGTAACAGAGTGGGCCGATGGCAGACACATCTGGCTCCGCCCTCTGACAAGAGTCTTCTGCGTTTGCCTCCTGAGACGAACACGAGATTTTAAGGCCGACTAGTGAAAGAGAGAACGAGAACCGGCGAGGGAGCGCAGAGCAAAAGCCAACGCTCTTTCCCTCCGTGGGAGACGTAAACAAGGGGACAACACCGAGCAGTGTACATGACACACACACACACACACGAGGGCATACGGACGTCGTGTTTCTACGTTACAGTGGCCGGGAAAGACTACATCCAGGTAGTGTTTAGTGAATGCTAAAAGATGGATGCTGCTGCGAGGAATGGTTTCGAGGGGAATGGTGGATTTGGGTCGCTTTACCATTCCCACGTTACAGTGCAAGAGAAATAAGGGCCGACCAACTATGTTGACAGAACCAAACACAAGCCAAACAAAACCACAATCAATATCAATCTTCCCAATCAGTACTGTACAGCAAACTCAGTCATACGTGTTCGTACACACGACCAGCCGTTCGCAAACTTACGTTGTGCTTAGAATAAGATTAGCCAAATACACGCTGCAAATCAGACCTGAGACCCATGTCAATCACACATGCAGGCGCACGTACACACACATAATTGAAATGCAAGGATGCGCACGCACACACACACACAAACTACTTCTTCCATACGTCCAGATTGGGTTAAAAAAGCACAAGCAGAAGGGGAGGAGTCGGACAGATGAGAGGATAGTTTCCATGGCGACTGCAGTTCTCTGGTCTGAATGGGGGGGGCGGAGTCTTGGGACCAACAGGGGGGCAGGGGCCAGTCAGCGAGGAGTGAAACCCGTTGCTAAGCTGCAGCCAACCACCTGTGTCATATCCCAGATCTGTCGAAAAAAAGAAACCAACCGAAAACAAACTAAGTCAAACAACACAGAGGTGGGAAACACGTTGCCGTCGTTAAGTTACCCGGACAAAGGATGCCAGCGATACCCGCATTCCTCATGCAGAATGTGCGTGTGGTGGTGTGTGTGTGTGATGTGTAACCCGTGAAGAGCGTGACCTTGACGATGCGGTCGCTGCCACAGGTCACCATCAGGCCTCGGGAAGGGTCCATGTCCATGTGGGAGATGTTGTGCTTCCCCTCGTGGAACGTGGCCAGGGCTGTCCGACTAGAAGACACACACGCGCAAGCACGCACAAGGAAGCATGTCGTGAGAACAAGCGTTCCTTCCGCTGGATCGAGTGGAACGCATGCCAGGAGCATTAAGGAAGCGACGCGCCGGCGGAGACGTTTCGAGGACACCAGAACACGGAGGGGAACTTCCTGTCTAACTACTCACTCTTCCTCCTTGATGGTGTCGAAGCAGGCGTCACACACCCGCACCTGGAACTCAAAGCCCATGACGGGGTAGGTGGAGCGCTTGCTGCTACACTTCCCGCACACCGCCTTGCCGCATTTCCTGCAGTGGTGCTGCATATAACACACACACACACACACGTTTCAGGTTCAGTGTTAACCTCAAAGGGAACCACTGTATTTCTAACCATCGCAGTAAGACTACAGATCCCAGCTGTCCGTACCTGCCGAAGCCCCATGGTCTTACTATCCCACATCTGTTTGATGTTCCAGAAGAAAGGCTGCTCGCACTTCTGACACGAGTCACTCTCCAGCCACTGAGGAGCCTGGGAGGGGAAAGAACGGAAAGCAGTGTGTTCAAAACGCTCACTAAATTCCAGCCCCACCGGTCCAACACCAGAGGGCAGCAGCGAGCAGCCAGCCACGTAACCCAGGCAGCGCCACAAGCGCCGCGTTCCCCGCACAGTGACCGCCGAAGGGACACCTTCTCAGCTCCCACCACCTTTCACGTCCTCCCTCGTCAGGGTGCAGCCACTTTGAAAACTCGATTTCGAGATGGAGTGTGGTGCGCGCGACTGAGCCGGTCGGCCGGCGAGAGGGCAGCGTGCCTTGGGGGGGGGGGGGGGGGGGGGGGGCTTACCTCGTCTCTGTGCGTGTCCATGTTCCACACGGTGATGCCTCCGTCGGCCGAGCAGGACAGCAGCTGCCGGGTGACCTGCAGGTAACGCACCGCCTGCACGCGCTCGCTGGGGACGGAGAGGGACACCGTGTTGGGACGTGGCCGAGGTCACGGGAGGAAAGCGTGACGCGTGTGAGAAAGGGGGACTTGGACTCAGAGGGAGGAGTCACGCGTCACATGGGTTGACACGTGGGAAGAGGAAGAGCTCGCTGAAATATGCTCAGCATAGTAATAATGCTTGGTATGGATTGCGCTAGCCGTCGACTGGCAGAGAGGAGGAGCCTCGCCGAGGAGACAAACGTAGGAGGAAGGAGGTCGGGGAAACGACAAGGGTGTGGAACATACAGAAGCAGGGTGAGCACAGATAACTTTAGGAGATTGTTTGCCGTTCCAAAGGCTGCTAATAAAACTGGATTTATTTCCCTCTCATGCTGGACCTTTTGTCTTTGTGTAGACAACTCATCCACCCACACACACACACACACACCGACAAAGAGACCGGACTTACTGGTGTCCTAGCAGAAGTAGTGTGCGCCCCTTGCGCCCGCCGATGTCCCACATGATGACGCTGTGGTCTGACGCCCCAGAAAACAGCAAACTCTGAACAGGATCCCACCACAGAGCTCCTATACAACCTGCCCCACACACACACACACACACACACACACACACACGCACACACACACACACACACACACACACACACACACACACAGAGAGAGAGAGAGAGTAACAGAGTGAAATAGGAGTGAGACAGATAGGGGGAGGGGGAGACAGAGAAGTGAAAGAGAGGGGGAGTGCGAGGTAAAGCGTGAGGGATGGAGTCATGTGATGGATGGAGGCTTGCGGTGAGTCACGGGCAAACGAGCGGCACATCACAAGCCAACCTTGTGATGGAAGAAGAACCCCAGCACCACACAGTGCAAGCTGTGCGTCTCACACCGTCTGACGCGGTAGTAGCAGGACGGCGCGCCGCAGTCCGCCGTATACTAGAGACTGTACTGAGTGTTTCCCTTTCCGAACTGATCAGCTGAATAACATTAAGCTCTGGGGTTTCCATTCGCAGTATCTGTTGTGAGTATGTATGTGTGTGTGGGTGTGTGTGTGTGTGTGTGTGCGTGCGGTGTTACCTTCATGGCCTTTCAGTGTGGTGATGGTAGAGTAGGACTGCCTGTCCAGTTTCAGAAGGGTGATCTGCCCGGAGTAATCCCCCACGAAGGCATGCTGCGTGGCGTTGTCATACCTGGACATGGAGGTCAAGGAAAGGCTGGAAGAGGAGGAACAAAGAACGGAGGGAGGAAACACGCACACGCACAGACGCACACGCACGGACGGAAGGATACTGCAGGCAGGAGGCCCAGGAGCCGAAGTAGTGTCGTCCCAGCATGGTGCCACTCTGGGTGCACATCCAGCTGACGCTCTTGTCGTGTCCGGTGCTCACCACCCACTCACTCTCCAGAGAAAACACCAAGGCTGACACGCGATTCTGGTGGGCTGCAACACGCACGCACACGCAGAGAGAGAGAAAAAGCACAAATGATTTGTGTACAGATAAGGCAAATATTCAGAAACATACACAATTGCTAAATCCTTATTTTCTTCCATTAAATCGAGATTCAAAGAGAAGTCCTCAAAATGTAGAAAAAGGCTTCATTTGCCATCTAAAGGAGATTGAACCTTGAAGATGTTTTCCTAGTTCTACAGAAGTAAGTAAGTAAGTAAGACTTTATTTATATAGCACTTTTCATACAATAATTGCAGCTCAAAGTGCTTTACATAAAATCAACAAAAACATATAACAAACTAAACTAGCCGCACTCTATCTGCGGTCTCTCAAATCCGTCTTAGATCCGAGCTGCCACTTGCAGTTTCTAATAGAAGAAGAAGGCTTCATCTAGGTCAAGGATTCTGTCCCTAGAGAGGTTCACCCTCTTGGATCATCTCTCAACCTCACTCTTCACGTCTCAGCATCAAAAATACGATGAATCACTCGGAGGAGCCATTTTGGATTCATTTAGTTGGAGGAGAATCATTGGAGCACATATCCTCCCAAAGCAAATGGAAACTTCTATAGGGATATCTGGTGTTCTGGCTCTAATACCTTCCAAAGCAGAATTTTTCCACTGATGAGAGAAGAAACCAGGCTGAGTGGCTTGAGCGTCAGTCACAGTGGTGAGGGGGGGGGGATCAAAATCACCCAATATGCCAATTTGAGGGAGCATGTAATCTAGCGGGGGATTTGCCTAATCTTGGATGACTTCTCATCCGCTTGAATTTGGGGGAACGGGTTTTCTTTGTGTGTGTGTTGGTTCTGGTGCTTCAGTGACATTAGCCTCTGCCTCCTGTACAGAGGAGAGAAATGCTCGCCAGTGCCGTGCTGGGAGTTGACCACACGATTTCTCATGGGACAGGGTGGGACTTCTCAAAACAAGACGTCTCCTCCAGCACGCGTACCACACCACAATAACATAATTCGACACATTTTCACTTCGTCACAACTACCCATGGCTACAGAACGGCAGGAAAGGCCCTCCGATCTCACCTGGATATGTCTTGACAAGGTTCATCTTGTTGAAGTCTTCCGAGATGAGAAATTCCTGCAAATAGAACCAAAACAACAGCAAGTTCATTCTGGATTTTTCTACATTGCCCATGAAATGTAGACATGTGGTTTGTCATTCAAAACAGAACAAACATGGGGTCAGTGACAACCAGTATTACAAGTTTTCATATTTAGCCTTTGGGTTTCTCAAAGATATCTTCTGATACAGATGTATTTTCACTGTAAGCTCATATTACACTCACCACAATAGCACCATTGTCCTGGCCTACAAAGATGCGTCTGCTGTCATGGTGGTAGGACATGCAGGAGCATGGCGCTAGTATAGGCACACACACATACACATGAAAAAAACTTTCAAATCAACTTTTTCAAAACAAGCTACTTCAGCCAAATGTTATACTTACAGGAGACGGTGTGATAAATGCTGGGCCAATACTGGCCACTGTCTCTCTTGAGCCATACCCGGATTGTTCTGGTGAAACAGGAAATTACATATTCATACTTCAACATGCCTTAGTAACGACTGAGGTGACAATGGAATGATATGGATAGGCTAATGGACGAGTCAAGAACTGTCCACATAGTCATACCATTAAGTTATCATGACATCATAAATATAATTATTTACATTTATTGTGCCTCGTTATTCAGTCAGGATACTACATTTATTGAGCCTGGTTAATTAACAACCTTAGTATTGGGTAAAAGAAGCATGAGCACTCAAGTCGATTTTTTCAAAAGTCGTAGGCTAAGTCCTTCCTACACTGAAGGAGCTTCCTCAAATTAGTAATGACGTTTCCTTACTTTCCTTACTTGACTGTCTGATATTAGAGTATTACCTCGATTCACATCCTCTAATATGTACAATTGTCTGGCATGCAGAAATGGCAGCTACTGTAGACGTGCATTTCACTCACATCAAATACATTGCCCTGAGGACACACATTCTTGTGAGCCGATTCCAGTCTGTCTTTTGTCACTCACTTGGCAACTACTGTTAGCTGGATAGCTAATCTACAGTAGCTAACATTTAGATGCAAGCAGTTTACGTAGCTAAGCAAGCAGGGAAAGCAGGCAACTAAGTGCGTTGTAGCACTACAACAAAACGTCTTTTGGCTACAGTAACAGTCCACATCTTGCTACAGAGATTGGTACTGTACGAGTTATATTAATGAAACTATAGCAGCTAGCTAGTCTACAGTACCTGACACAGACAGGATTCAAGCCTTCTGTTCTGAGATTTTCCAATAACTAATGTTGTTTATTATTGATTACGTTAGTAGCGTTAGCTAAGCCTTTTATGCTAGGTAACAGGAATGATGTATTCTTGTTTACGAATAAGGTAAAGATCACTTTAGACCAGTCGATTACATTTTCCATGGAATGTTAGAAATTCGGCCAATCCACCAGCTATAGCTGCTAGCCAGCTAGCTAACTAGATGGCGTGCAACAACACAGCCAGTGCTGCCAGCCTGCTTACCTGTCCTCGCTAACCGTAATGACTCCGTCCTCTTTTGGAATCAAAACAGCAGCATTGACAGCATCTGAGTGTCCCTCGATTTTGTTAAGAAGAACTGGTCTTGATGTTTGGGGCCTTGAATGGATCTCCGCTGCCATGGCTTGACGTGTTTTTGTTGAGCTGTGTTTTTTTCCCTGTAGACTTGCAAGGAAAACTCAGCTGACAGTTTTTAGCCAGCTAGAGCCCAGAGGCGCTGTCAAGGATTACCGTAATGTCTAAAATATTTTTATTTGTGTAAGGTTGAAAATCCATTCAAATGTCTCTGCCATTGAAAGTGGTCGCAAACCCACGTTTTACATGTGTATTTTATTCGTGTTGTGCAGTATGCAATTGTGATACAAACATAATTTTGTAAACTAACTCATATTCATAACTCTGCCGCTTCATACTTCTTAAGGCGTTGTGAAAATTAACTGTTGCACAGCAGATACGTGTAAGTTTAGACTTGGAGTGTTGTCAAACACAAACTGTATAAAGGACCAATATTAATTTTAACTCAAATGTACTCCATATAATATACACATATGACATTCCTGGTCTTGTTATAAAACACATTCCTAAAAGAACAAAGGCAATATACAACACAAAAGTAAATGTCTTAGTACAACAAATAATTATTTGAATATATGTCCACAAGTTTTCAGGCAAAAAAAGGTTTGTGTGTGGTCTCAGATGTGTAAAAGCATGTATGAAGGTGTTGAACTCGCGTTCAACTGCACAAGTAGGCAAGTCTTAAGTCAGATTCTCCTGTATACTATATGCTTGTTATTGTGAAGCTGAGAAAGTACACTCGAGTGAGGGTCATCTCTTCAAGCAAACTCAAGGCTGGTTGATCTGACCCATGAACAGAATAGTACCTGAAATACAAGGAAGTGAGGGTCAGTTTTACTGCACACTTGCTAAACAATGCTACAAAGTTACAAAACTTACAAGTTACAAAGTGTAAAGAATTCCAAAGCCTGTGCACATGGTTCATACACCTACGTGAGCTGAGAAGTCTCTCAGTCTTTAGGAAGCATTAGGGTCAGCAGAGCACAGTGAGAGGCTAGCCAGGCTGGAGTTTGGGCATACCTGTTGGGTTGTGTCTGGTGAGGAAGAGAAAAGGTCTGTCCACGACAACCCAAGGTGGAGAGGACCTGGCGAGCAATATGGCCGCTACAGGGAGAAGGAGGAAATCCAAAAGTAAAACATACAGCATGTAGTAAAACTCTCCAGAGCTGATAAAAATGGTACAAAGACACACAACTGCCATTCTAAAATACACATTTTACTTAACAGTCACACATTACCCACCAGTGGCAGCGGCTGCTTTTGTTCCATCCTCATTGACCTCGATTTTGGCTTTCTGGAGAGCCTTTGATACATACACGGCTTCGGAACCTGAAGGAGAGGTTTTGTGTCCAATCATCATCAGTGGTGTAAAATTCCATCGGTAAATGACACATACCACAAAGTAGCGCAAGACAACCATTAAAATGTAGGACCATTCAATCTGCTGACTCAATCAGGGTATGGGAGTTTTTTTTAGAGGGCAGGAAATGACCAGAAAATGATTCACCACTTCACAGAGCACAGCGAGACATGACTCATGGCTATTTGAAGCCCTCATCACAGTAAGCAGTGAAACGGAATTTCGCATTGGCTCCAGTCACAGTTTCATCGACACCCTGACTCAGACTGATGCAAATCCGTTGCGAGTGATGTGGCTTCTACGACGCCAACATTACTTACTCAGGTGTCTGAAGTCTGCTTTGCCCTCATCAAAGATGTCTGTTATCCCCAGTGCCGAAAGGGGAGCTCCAAGGTCCACCTCTGCGTCTGCAGTAAACCTACACAAATAGTAAGTTAGCATTCAAATTCTCAGGTAGGCGGATTTTAAATGCTCTTTTATTTACATTTAAGCGCTATTATTTTGTGGAGACAACATTTAAATGGGGTACAATCAGTTCAAAGAGGATGTGGAAATATATGAGGTAATTTGACAGCGTCATATTCCACCCGTATTCACTTATGCAAGAAGTTTTTCGGGTTGCGTAATGTTAAACCATTGAAAGTTAAACAGAAAAGATTAAAGTGACTCACTGTTTTATCCTGAGTCTACGTGTCGTGTACTGTACATCACGAGAGGCAATTACAGGGCATTTATGACACGGCAGTGAGTGTGTGTTTGTTTACTTGTGTAAATGTTTTGTGCCCAAACATGAATGTGTGTATGTGCGATTGTGCGTATGTGAGTCCTACTTAGGAAGCATGAGGCGGATCTTCCCCAGGTGCAGCAGTTTGGTCCAGCTCTGTACAGTGGCTGTGCTGATGTGTGGAACCACATCTGCAAGGAGCACATCCTCGGAGGGCAAGACTATCAGCATGCTCAAGCTGTTGCCGTGATACGGTAGCTCAATAACCATGTACTTCAGGCCCTGGGGGGTGCTGGCTAGACCTATCAGAGAAGGGGATCAGACCAAAGTTCAGGGGGTCACTGGTAACGTTCAGACTTAAAGCTAGTTAGCTTGTGTTCAAACACAACAACACTTTTGTCATGCATGTAAATGCAACTGCTCCACAGTGACTTGCTATTCTCCAACATCCTTGTTGCTTGGCTTTGGTTACAACCTGGATGACCAGTTTTCATGCCCTGCCAATAACTCGCTGTGGTGCGGAGGTGGCTAACACCCAAACAACAGTGATATCAATCCACACAGCACTGTCAGAGTGAACTCTCGACTTAAATACATTCAATTCCCAAAAGACTAAAATCAGAGTGCAACATGTATCCATCAACTACAAAGATGGCATATACCTAAAACAAATGGCAATGGAAACTAATAAATAGTCAACTCTGTATATAAATGTAAAGTAAATCAAAGTTGGCTGTATGGATTTCTCTGTAAATCACTTGAGGAATTTAATTACTTTGATCTGTGAGTTCATAGGTCTTTTATTGCAGTCATTTGTGTTATAGAGGTTTTAAAGATTTAGATAAATGCTTTTTTTATATAAGATTTATTGATTTCAGAGAAGCTGGAAATTGAAGAGTTAAATATACACCCAGGTACTTAAATACTTGAGCAGCCTAATCTTGAACTTCAAAGTATCTTAGATGAAAATCTTCTATCGGAAGTCATTTTAGTCTGGTACAAAGCTTAATCTGTTTCTAAGAAGCCATCTTAAGTCATTCATAAATCCAAACCAGCAACTAGGAAGTCATCCACAACCCTCAAACAGCCCAGAGCAAAGCACCATGGGAATTATGACATTTAAACACAATACTGACATGTACTGTACCAACTTCCCTTTATGACACATACTGCAAGTATAACCACACTGGTCAAGGAATAAGTCGAGGAAACACATTTTAGCCCAACTGTCAGACACAGTGACAATGACAAAATGTAGCTAAACACCAAGTAATGCGAATGCTTTATGGTCTCACGTCTCTCCAGTTCTAAAGACTGTAGAGATTGGACCATGACAGAAGACCCCTGGAAACTGACCTATATTGAAGACAGACAACTGGGACATCATGGGGACCTTGTAAGTGTTCCCGTTGCCTCCATTGAAGGTCCTCATCTTGGTGTTCTCAGGCAGGAAGCGAGACTTCCACAGGCCCTTGAAGTAAATGGAGTTGACCGCTACCAGACGCGTTAGGGCTCCGTCCAACATGTCTGGCTTCAACAGGCTTGGGATTAGGCCTGTGGGAAACATACAAACGATACAACCAAGTAAGAGATCATGCATGATGACTATACAGATACACTGATCCAACAGCATCCCTCAAATAATCATCCTGCTTTCATTGATCAGAACAGTCACTAGGCAATTTGATATGTCAAACCTTTGGTACGGTTATTGACCCAGTCATTGATGATATTGGCGGCCCTCTCTGTGTTGCTGAAATCCATGCTCTTAGCCTCACACTGGAAGTTTTCCTGGTTGGTGTTTACAAAGTCCCCCATCATGGGGAAACCTTCCTGGGTGAACATGGCGTTAGCGATGGTCACAATGTCCTGGTTGGACTTGGATGTCAGAGTCTTGTGGAGTTTCTTCAACATTTTGTAAGGGCCTGGAGGAAGAGAAACAATCAGCGGAACATAAACCCTGGTTCCAAAATGAACCTTGAATCATTCAGGATGGACATTCTTGTAAAGCTGCATTCAGACTGACATGGTAGTCATATGAATAATGTTAGCCATTTAAAAACAATAGTGGGGAACGCATACGTTCTGGCATATCTAAATCGTTCATACCGTTCTTCTTGTAGCGGAGTGCAGTGAGAAGCTGTCTCCTAGTCTCTGCATGTGCTCCCGGCATTAGCATGCCTAGGACGGAGGCCACACCGTGGGGAGAGATCACCACATTCTCCTGGGGTCTAGAACGTACCACCTGCTGGAACACCTGGAGACC
The DNA here is from genome assembly GCF_021917145.1 of Hypomesus transpacificus. Classification (NCBI taxonomy): domain Eukaryota; kingdom Metazoa; phylum Chordata; class Actinopteri; order Osmeriformes; family Osmeridae; genus Hypomesus; species Hypomesus transpacificus. Next base: position 11,858,419 of record NC_061074.1, on the reverse strand, counting down.
CAGGTCTGAGCCCCGCTCGCCATAAGAGGGGGCCAGGGAGAGCGCCCCCGGGTGGCCACACAGGGCCAACAGCACACATAGACACACAATGGAGAGGCGTCCCATTGTTAGGTCTCTCTGACTGTACTAGCACACATGAGAGGAAAAGAACGAGGGAGAGAGAAGACAAAAGAAAAATTGGAAGAGAAAAAAAAAGAGAAAAAGAAACAAGGAGTGGAGCTGTTAAGTGTTTGCACCTTGAGGTTTCAACACTGCCTAACAAGCAATGGTGCTAAATGCCTATGACAGTTCCAGAACAACTAACAGCCCCTAACAGAAACTCAAGAACTCAAGTAAGAATGTGTGTGCGTGGTTATTTGTTTTGGGCCATTTGTGGCTTTTTTATGTTTATAGTTTTGTTTCTCCTTTTCTTTTCTGTCACACTGTTCTGCTGTAGAGGAATGTGCGGGTGATGACAGACCACTGCCTTCATAAGGCTATGTAAGTTAAGTCCTGACATGCAGTTCTCTAACTCACAGCGATTTAAATATAACAGATAGTAGTCTACCTACTAGTCTACTGTGTGTGTGCGTGTGTCCAATGTTTATATTTGAAGAAGTTGAACTAAATGTAAGCCTTCCACATGTGGAGTGTTCCAGTAATACCTAAGAACTAATGAATGGATCCCATTTAACTAGTTGGCATACAAGGTGAATTGTACGCATGATACAATGTAGCAACTGCTTACCACTCAAGCTTACTCACTTAAAATTAATTTTACCGTTATACGTGTAAATAGGTTTCTGTTATGTTCTTACCTAAATGATTTGGATGAGGAATATCTTTCAGCATTCAGCGGAAGCGTCAGTCGACAAATAAAAAAACACTGTTGTCCTTATGTGCAATGTATGCATAGATTGTATCCAATGAAAAGCACGAAATTCCGTCGAAGCGGTTGTGTTTCCTTATCAAAGTTGCAGGTAGGCTATACTGACTCCAATGTTATTGAACGGAGGGGTTTTGTTAGTTGAACTCCGCCCTCTCGTATAACTCAAGCTCAATTTGCCACTGAGTTGAAATATGACAAACGTGGACTCCAAGTTGCAACTTGCAAGCTGTTTATGTCAACAGGAAGAGGCAGTTCCTTGAAACATGTTACGCTACATATGAGCGTTGGAGCTGAATTATTTTTTACAAAGTACTAAAGACTCGAGTGACCCTGTCTATTTTTACTCTATGACCTGTCTGACTACAGTCTAAGACCACCGGAGTTTTTCAACTGTGAATACGTGTTCCAACAAACATTTTAAAGACGTAGAAAATGAAGCAGTAAGGAGTGTGTTGACTGCAGTCGCAGAAGAGCAAAGGAAATTAAATGACGCAATAGACAATGCCAACAGCTTGTGTCCATAGCAGTGCACTGCTGCTATGGACACAAGGTCAAGCCCACCTGTTACCCCTTGACGGGCCCCTTATATGACAGAAACGTTGGACAAAAGGACCACCTGCGTTCATCTATGTGGTCTCTGTCTTTTTCTTTGTCCCCCCACACACACACACTCACACACACACACACATCAATGTGAAGGGATGAGGCTCGATTACATCCTACTCTCATGCTCTAGAGAGGATTACATAGGAGTAGATATACAGGGGTTTGGGTTACAGGAGATTAAGTAAGAGTGTTCATGTAATCATGTGTGAAGGGGAGCATATGTGCTTATTAAATCAGACAGGGAAGACATGCTGTCCTGAATTAAATTCCTGCTTGCCAGAGAAAAGACTCAATAGACCAATACAGTCATGTAGTCAGCTATGCTTCTATGTGGGCTATTGAAGCTGTCAGACTTCTTCTTTCATGAACACTGGGGGGGGGGGGGGGGGGGTTGAACCCAGGGCAGGATTTGGTGGGGGTTTGTTGTTAAGGCTTGGAGGGGGGTCTTGCTAGTCCAGCTGGGATGCCGAGAGGCAATAGTTGTGAAAATAAACACAGTAGAGGGCAAATACAGTGTGTGTGTGTGTTTGTGTGTGGAGAGAATCAAAACAAGCACACAGCTGTGTAGGGATCATGGCCTGTACAGGGTATTTGGAACCACAAGAGTTCCAACCACTAAATCCAACCCCTTAACTATCGACCTAGGCTGAGATGGGGCAGGGAAGCAAGATGTGCTTTTCATTGTTTGCACGTTCCCTCGTGGATGACCATATTTCAAGACGTTCCGTGTGTCTCAATGCTTGTGTGGATATCATTGGTTTTTCAATTGTTGAGGAGCCATGGGGGTTATGATTTACAGTAGTCCGTCACCAGAATGACACTGATAAAGAACATACAAAGATAGAGGAAAGACTCATTACTGCCTATGTTGGAGCAAAACATACGAAAAGGAAACTGGAATTGCATTGTATTTCTGTAAGGAAAAATCTTTATTTTTTCTTATTGACAAAAAGCTTTTCTTACAGCATACTCATTTCAAAGTGGTTAAAGTGCCTTTTTCAGGAGAAAAATCGAGTCGTCAGTGCTTGGGCAAATTGATTAGCTCCACTCCAAAGTCATTGACTGAACGCAGAGGTGATCAAAACTGTTTTCCAAGGTCTCTGATTGGTCAGTGTAATTGCCCTTCACTAAGCCAACGTTGAAGAAGCATGAGGACATGGTCCCGGGCCAGGGTCAGTTGAGGAGGGTCCTGATTCCTGGCGGGGTACATGTTGGCGCAGTGGGCCGTCCCTGCAGCGCACACAGGAAGACACATCCTTGAAAGTCACGCGTAAAATGCGCACCAATACAGATACATTTTTCCCCATTATTATATTTACGACAGACTACACAGACACAGACACTGGGATTCCATGTTAGCGGACGGAAAAATATGAAACGTTAAGTTACAAACTTTTCCCTCTGTGGAAATCTATACAGTATACACCTCTGGTTCGCTCACCCTTGATAAAGATGGCGGGCAGGTCATCGGAGATGTCGCGGGTGATCCCCAGAGCGTGCCAGGGGTCGATGGAGCCGTTGGGGAAGACGATCCTGGAGGAGTGGATGCCGTAGCCTCCGTAGTACTCGTTGGTCTGCGCCACGGCGTCTCTGAGAGTCTGGGCACTCACGCTGTAGTAGTCGCTACACTGTTTCACATGGTACCTGACATGGACGTGTAGGCATGAGACACACACACACACACCAAATGAACACCTCTTTGGCGTTTTGTACTCACGGGAGTGGAAAACCACCGAATGGCTGGTCGGGGGAATCTGTGCTCTGGTAGAACCCAAACTCAGTACAGGTCTGATACACCCACTGTCTCCCTGTGTATACAATAACACGCATAAGCATTTTTCATACTTCACATTTTGAAATGTTGGAAACAATGTTTGAAACAATCCTAAATTAGCCAAAAAGGAAAAGTGTTGAGACAACATGCTGGTTTGCCAGTGACCACAAAACTTGCAACAACACAGGTGATTTTCAACAATGAGAACAAAGATAGTTGTTCCAAGGAAAATAAATATTTATTTTCTTTTGGCCTGGAGAGGACAAAGAAAGTGAGAGGAACCCAATCCACCAGGGAAGGCAAAGAAGGGGACCGTTTACACAGATGCACCCCTGCGGCTCTTTAAAAGCCCACTTCCTGTCCCAGTGATCCCTATTAAACCAATAAGCCCCCTCCGTTTAGGAAGGCGGATCTGGGAAAGAGAACAGCAGCCAGAGGCAAAGGAGCACCATGGAAACTGACAAAACAGCTTTTGTCAGTGAACATGCAGTAATTCCTGAAATGTTACGTTTTCTTTCCCAGCTAAGACTGTATAACTCAACCCAAAAGTAGTGCTATGTAAACCTATCTTGTTTTCTCACTGGTGTTAGTTTGTAAGAGCTTCACTTACAATAGTAGCTCCTAAAATGGTACAAATGTGTATGTAAAACTAAGAAACAAAACTTGGTTTGGATACAATGCTGTGTTCTGTGAAATGCACTTCTCCAGGGAGTTCAAACAGTTCCTTCTTTAGACGAATCAATGGGAAAACAAGCTCTGGTCTTATCCTTGCGTCACCCTTGTAATGTACAAATGACTCGCACACGCATGCACGCACACACGCACACACACACACACGGAGGGAGCTTTATGGCTGAATAACACTGTTAATTGGCCCATAAAACACACTTTGGATAAAAGGAGCCAAACCAGACGAGTTCACTAGGATGTAACTGGAGGCCTTGAAGGGGAAAACACTTGGAGTAGCACTTGTGGGGAGGGACAAAGTGGGGGAGCAGGGGACCTGGATGGGTTTGGTTGGAAGGGAAGGAGGGCAGAGAGGATAGTCTGGGAGGACAGGGGGGTATGTTACATGTATGATTATAATCAAAAGAAGCATGTGGATTTTTCTGATCGTTATATTTGGATTAGGAAGCTTCACAATAAAACCTATTTGAGGGAGAGGATGAGTGTCCGGAGGCCTCGTTGTATGCCACCGACGCCCCTGCTACAAATAATCCTGCGCACACTCGCACACACACACCTCGCACACACACACCTCGCACACACACACGCACCTCCGCCGGCCGCTGGTCCGCTCCAGGAGGTGTTGCTCATGTCCCTCAGGTTGTTGGCGTAGCTGGCGTCGAGGCACTTCACGGAGAAGGTGTCCATGAGGAGCCGGGCCACGGAGGCGTACCTGGCGTAGGGTTCGCCCAGCGAGGCGTCCGCCATCACGCCACACAGCACCTTGATGGTGATGTTGGTGCCCACCGCACCCTGCCAAGGAAACAGTGACACCCATGCTAGGCAGACGCCAACGGGAGCTTCTCCAAACGGAGGAAAAGGGTGTCCGTTCACATGAGAATGCGTCCTTTAGGACGATATACTGAAGTGTTTGGTACAGAAGGCCTACTGCTGTCCCACGTATCAAGGTGGCCAGAGAGTTTATAATACTGAGCAGTGATTTCGTCTAGCTAGGCCTACGCATACAACTCTAATAACTAACACTAGGATGGGCAGTATCTTTTTCATTTCATTTGAGGGGCAAATTGGAACTTTGGGTGTCTCGTTTCAGAAGATACATTCTATCATTTCCTTCCTGTTTCACAGAGGGGGTATTTGGCCGCCCTCTCGTCCCTGGCGTACAGACTGGTTGTCAGGCTACTGTTACATGTCCTCCTGTCCAGTCTACGCTTCATCCACATTCTTCTGGAATCACCTGAAATCCCTGGTGGCCGGCCGGCCCACCCCACCTCTCTCTGGCCAGGCAAGGGTGTCTGTTCATGTCTCCCCCCCACCTGTTTAAAAGAAGCTCTCAGCTCTGAGATGTGAGGTGTGGGGGGGAGTGTGCACCCCCTCCGGGGGGGGGGGGGGGGGAGGAGGAGAGGTAGAAACCAAAGCCTGTCAGCGGTCCAAAAGACCCTTTGTTGCTTTTTTCACTCCAGCTTATTGGTAACCAGACTCACGCCACTACAGGGCAATGGGGGAAAAAACAGAGAGAGAAAGAGAGATAGACCGAAGGGCTTGCTTTTGTGACGAAGAAAAAGAAAAGAAAAAACAAACCCGGACATAACAAGCCCAAACCCATCTCGTCTTATGACGGGTGTAGGGGGAACGGAGCAAATATCGGATTGAGTTTGCATGGTGTAAAACAAATCCGTGAACCACCAGAGACCTCTCTTTGGTGACCCCACTGCAGGGCCTCTTGCACTGGGAACAACAGCGCCCTTGTGTCCTCCTTGGAAGGATTCAATAAGCTACCTGCCCCGGTCCCCACCCCACTTCATACCTCAGAACGCCCCCTCCCCCCACAAGGTCGACCTGGCCTCTCTCCACCTTCACTCTTCACCAAACACACTCTCCCTCACCTCAAATTCTCGGTTGTCCTCGTTGTACTGGACCACGTCCATGAAATTCCCTGCGAGTGTCTCCAGCAGGTAGGCTGAGTCCATGTCCGACTGGATCTGCAGCTTGGAACACAGACTGGGGTGGGGGTGAAGTGGAAGAGAGAGAGAGAGAGCAAGAGAGAGAGAGAGAGAGAGAGAGAGAGAGAGAGAGAGAGAGAGAGAGAGAGAGAGAGAGAGAGAGAGAGAGAGAGAGAGAGAGAGAGAGAGAGAGAGAGAAAGAGAGACAAAGAGAGACAAAGAGAGAACAAGCGGGTTACCGACGACCATGAGATAATATTCACAAATATCACTGAGTGAAGCACTGGGTTTAAATGTCCTTGGCCTATGTACAATATAAGCACAGGTCTTCCCAGCTGGTGCGGTTGCCTCTGGCTGTGCTTCGTCTTCTGTACAAGGACAACTAGCACTGTACAAGGACAACTAGCAACGCTGACCAGTGTTTTTGCATTTCAGTTTGGAAGACACTTTTAGGATGTGTCAATAGAATGGCTTGATGTTTTGACTGAGAGGGACATAGCAAGATAAAAAAATAAAATAAAAACATTTGAAACAAGCTGGAATTGGGCTTGTGTGAAGAGGGCAGCGGTTAAGGCAAAGTGTGTCATCCTGTGAGTGGTTGCCAGTTTGTTTTTTTGTATGCTGGCACACACAATGTGTGTTTTCTGTCTTTACTGCTGTACAATATGTCTTCATCATCCCCCACTGTTCCTCTAAACATATCCAAGTGTCTATTTAAGTATTCTTGCACACTACCTCTGAGGTCACAAGTTGGCTCTCTGGGCCTAAGTGTGTGTGTGGGCAAGTGCCTGATGGATGTATAGTTTGGTTAGAAACCTAGACAGTGTGTGTGTGTGTGTGTGTGTGTGTGAGAGAGAGTGGTTGGGATGGGCCATGACATGGAGAGACAGTGTGTGTGTGTGTGTGTGTGTGTGTGTGAGAGTGGTTCGGCAGGACCATGACATGGAGAGACAGTGTGTGTGTGTGTGTGTGTGTGTGTGTGTGAGAGAGAGAGTGGTTGGGATGGGCCATGACATGGAGAGACAGTGTGTGTGTGTGTGTGTGTGTGTGTGTGTGTGAGAGTGGTTCGGCAGGACCATGACATGGAGAGACAGTGTGTGTGTGTGTGTGTGTGTGTGTGGGTGTGTGTGTGTGTGTGTGTGAGAGAGTGGTTGGGCAGGACCATGACATGGAGAGACAGTGTGCGTGTGTGTGTGTGTGTGTGTGTGTGAGAGAGTGGTTGGGCAGGACCATGACATAGAGAGACAGCATGGGTGTGTGTGTGTGTGAGAGTGGTTGGGCTGGGCCATGACATGGAGAGACAGTGTGTGTGTGTGTGTGTGTGTGAGAGAGTGGTTGGTGTGTGTGTGTGTGTGTAAGAGAGAGTGGTTGGGCAGGACTATGACATGGAGAGACAGTGTGTGTGTGAGAGAGAGGGGTTGGGCTGGGCCATGACATGGAGAGACAGTGTGGTTGGAGCTCTAGACGTGGTGTATGCGTGTGCTTCCGTGTGCGTGTGCATGAGTGGCTGAGATGAAAGATGTCCAGTGCGGTCGGAACAGTGCAGAGACAAAGCCATGGTCTGTGTGTTTGTGTGACATCATATTCTGCAGACAGACTTGTAAAACAGATCGGGCCCCACCCCTCTAACGTTATAAATGACCCTGCAGTAACTATGACAACCCATGTGAACAAAAAAGCTAATGCCACTTATATAAACCCACACAAAAAATACATACAAAAAAAACAATACAAAGAACACACATTGAGAGCCGAAAGACAAACGATAATAAAAACAACGTACTGTTAAGACTTAAATAAGGTAGATGAGAAATAAGGCAAGGAAAAAAGACAATACGGTGAATGAGATGTTGCGATTCTTTAGTGTGGGTGCACTAAAATGTCCAGTGAGCCTCAAGAAGACAGGACCAGACGGCATTTCCACCCATTCAAAGGCCATGTCAGACAATCCAATATGTCAGGCCTGATCCAAAAAGGACCAGAGCAGGTAAGCCAATCGGAAACCCACCAGCTCTTAAAACGAGCCACCTGCACCCTAGCCCTTCAAATCCCTAGCTCCACCCATCACAACAAGAACAGCCTTTTCTCCGTCGTTTTACCAACATACCCCTCTTATCTGCCCTGAACCATGACATAACAGGGTATATAAACCACTATTCTTTATTTATGTTATCCAATAGACAGTATCATACAACACTATACGAGTCAAGACATCAAATCTTTTTGGACGTCATCACAATGTAAGTGCAAACAGTTACTTAGGAATACAATTTGTAAGCAGTGCGTGTAATTGTTTGTGTATGGGCATGGTGGACATACTTGAAGTCTTTGGTGATGTTGGGGAAGTTGAGGGGGTCTTTGAGAAGATCCATCAGCGTGTCAGATGCCCTCTTCACCAGCAGGGGGCACTGTGGACTTTCCGAGGCTAGTGAGCGCCTTACCACCTCCAGATACTCTGAGGAAAAAAAACAACAAGGAAAAAACGTCCATAGAGGTATACATCCTCTGTTCGTGAACTTCTCTTGACTGTATTCACTGAGCAAAACACCGTACCAAACAAGCCATGTTTATTTTCACTTTTCAATCCTGAAGGACAATCAAGAAAGGTTGGGCAAACACACACTGCTCAAACTAAATCAAGGGAACACCTAAATCACACACTGGGTCTTGATGAAGAAAACATATTAATAAGGACCAAATCTTGAGTGTACATTGTGCAATTCAATGAAAACAAAATGATGTAACATTTGTCAATGGAAACCAATATAACCAACGATTGAGGGCTGGAGCTAAACTCCCACCGAAAATCAAAGTCAACAGTTGAAATCCAAAGCTGTTCCAACTTGTTTGAATTTCATCACGGCAACTCGTGATGTGACTAGCGTGGCCCCCAGGTGCCTGCATGCACTACTGACAACATCTAGCCCTCATGCCACCCTCATGAAGTCTGTTTCTGACAGTTTGGTCAGAAACACGCACACCAGTAGCCCCCTGGAGGTCATGTTGTAGGGCTCTGGCAGAGCTCCTCCTGTGACTCCTCACACGTAGGAGCTGATCCGGCTCCTGCAGCTGGGTCCATGCCCTTCTACGGCCCTGTCCAGCTCTCCTTCTACAGCCCTGTCCAGTTCTCCTTCTACAGCCCTGTCCAACTCTCCTTCTACAGCCCTGTCCATCTCTCCTTCTTCAGCCCTGTCCAGTTCTCCTTCTACAGCCCTGTCCAGCTCTCCTTCTACACCCCTTTCCAGCTCTCCTTCTACAGCCCTGTCCAGCTCTCCTTCTACAGCCCTGTCCAGCTCTCCTTCTACAGCCCTGTCCAACTCTCCTTCTACAGCCCTGCCCAGCTCTCCTTCTACAGCCCCGTCCAGTTCTCCTTCTACAGCCCTGTCCAACTCTCCTTCTACAGCCCTGTCCAGCTCTCCTTCTACAGCCCTGTCCAGCTCTCCTTCTACAGCCCTGTCCAACTCTCCTTCTACAGCCCTGTCCAGCTCTCCTTCTACAGCCCTGTCCAACTCTCCTTCTACAGCCCTGTCCAGCTCTCCTTCTACAGCCCTGCCCAGCTCTCCTTCTACAGCCCTGTCCAACTCTCCTTCTACAGCCCTGCCCAGATCTCATTCTACAGCCCTGTCCAACTCTCCTTCTACAGCCCTGCCCAGCTCTCCTTCTACAGCCCTGTCCAACTCTCCTTATACAGCCCTGCCCAGCTCTCCTTCTACAGCCCTGCCCAGCTCTCCTTCTACAGCCCTGTCCAGCTCTCCTTCTACAGCCCTGTCCAGCTCTCCTTCTACAGCCCTGTCCAACTCTCCTTCTACAGCCCTGTCCAGCTCTCCTTCTACAGCCCTGTCCAACTCTCCTTCTACAGCCCTGTCCAGCTCTCCTTCTACAGCCCTGTCCAACTCTCCTTCTACAGCCCTGTCCAGCTCTCCTTCTACAGCCCTGCCCAGCTCTCCTTCTACAGCCCTGTCCAACTCTCCTTCTACAGCCCTGTCCAGCTCTCCTTCTACAGCCCTGTCCAGCTCTCCTTCTACAGCCCTGTCCAGCTCTCCTTCTACAGCCCTGCCCAGCTCTCCTTCTACAGCCCTGTCCAGCTCTCCTTCTACAGCCCTGCCCAGCTCTCCATCTACAGCCCTGTCCAGCTCTCCTTCTACAGCCCTGTCCAGCTCTCCTTCTACAGCCCTGTCCAGCTCTCCTTCTACAGCCCTGTCCAGCTCTCCTTCTACAGCCCTGCCCAGCTCTCCTTCTACAGCCCTGTCCAACTCTCCTTCTACAGCCCTGTCCAGCTCTCCTTCTACTCTCCTTCTACAGCCCTGTCCAGCTCTCCTTCTACAGCCCTGTCCAACTCTCCTTCTACAGCCCTGCCCAGCTCTCCTTCTACAGCCCTGTCCAACTCTCCTTCTACAGCCCTGTCCAGCTCTCCTTCTACAGCCCTGTCCAACTCTCCTTCTACAGCCCTGCCCAGCTCTCCTTCTACAGCCCCGTCCAGTTATCCTTCTACAGCCCTGTCCAACTCTCCTTCTACAGCCCTGTCCAGTTCTCCTTCTACAGCCCTATCCAACTCTCCTTCTACACCCCTTTCCAGCTCTCCTTCTACAGCCCTGTCCAGCTCTCCTTCTACAGCCCTGTCCAGCTCTCCTTCTACAGCCCTGTCCAACTCTCCTTCTACAGCCCTGCCCAGCTCTCCTTCTACAGCCCCGTCCAGTTATCCTTCTACAGCCCTATCCAACTCTCCTTCTACAGCCCTGTCCAACTCTCCTTCTACAGCCCTGTCCAGCTCTCCTTCTACAGCCCTGTCCAGCTCTCCTTCTACAGCCCTGTCCAACTCTCCTTCTACAGCCCTGTCCAGCTCTCCTTCTACAGCCCTGTCCAGCTCTCCTTCTACAGCCCTGTCCAACTCTCCTCGATGAACAGCCTCTTGGCATCTCCTCCATGCTCGTGAGACTGTGCTGGGAGAAGCAGCATAACCTGCGTCTGACGGCACGTATGGGTGTGCTATTCTGGAGGAGCTGGACTACCTGTACAACCTGGGTGGGCTGCAGGTACCGCCTCATGCTACCAGTAGTGACAAGGAAACACAAAACTATGGAGACTCAGTCAGGAAGGATAAGGAGAGAGAAATTGTCTGTGCCCACCAGCTGCTAAACCACTCCCTTTTTGGGTGTTGTCTTGCGGTTGGCTGTCCAGTGCACCGCACCGGTCACTTTCATTTGCCCCAAAACAGGTGACACTGATTCACAATCAGTTATGCTTCCTAACTGGATAGATGGATATCCCTGAAGTTTAACTGAGGGTTTGAGGGAGTGCATAAACGGGGGTCGGTTTTGGAGGGCTGAGTTCTGTGCTTTTCCGAAGGAATGGAAAATGAAAAGAAATATCAGAGACATAAATAAATTAATTCACATTCTATGTGGAACTATGGCAACACTGGGAGTCAAAGCAGAGAATATATCTTAGAAGTTAAATAACAGTCACACAAACAATGTGCCGTCACACGCCACCTGTGTGATGTATACCATGTCCTGCTTACTGTATATAATTACTGTAATACTATACTATGTAGTATTGTACTGTACTGGTGCATTACCTGGGAAGTTGACCGTGGCGTGGACAGGTGCACTGGTAGCAACAGCAGCATGAACCAGGTGAGGGTACTTCAGTCTGAACCAGGCAGCCAGCGATCCCGGGTACGAGCCCCCGAACGCCACCCACTTCCTGTTGTCCAGCCCCCGCCCGGCGGCCATGACGGTGCGGAAGTGAGCGAGGTCGGCCAGGGCCTGGCGGCTACTGAGGAAGCGCAGGTTCTCAGTGCTCAGGTCTCTGGGCAGGGAGGCAGGAGGCATCGGGTTACTCAGACTAGACAGACTTTATAAATGCCAAAGTGAGAGTCCAGAGATCTTCTTGAAATATGCTCAACATTTCCATTAATAGCAGATATTCTGAATTAGGGATGAGGGTAGGCCTATGTATCACAACAAAACATACTGCCACCTGCTGACAGGCAGTGCACATGACGACTTGTAGGCTTCACAACAGGTTTTATATGACTGGTAACTTGTAAACGTTAAGGTTTACTTTAAGTTTCCTGCTTCTTCTCAGGAACTAAACCAGCTAAACCAACACATACGCTGTGGGGTGACTCTTGCCGTAGAAGCGGTGCTCCAGCATCAGGCACAAAGCACCAAACTTCTTGGCGTATGTCAGCCAGGACCCTGTCTGCATCCATGCAGCGTTGGCAGGACCCTCTCCTCCAATCATCAGAAACACCGGACCACCGGCTTTGTAGAAGTTGTCGTTCACAAAGTACCTCTGAAAGATAAATAGTGTGGTTCATTGAAAATATACTACACACGCACACGGTTGAAAAATATACACACCTGCGCTGTTATGTTAACGAAAGATACTAACTTGTTTCCATTCTCGACTGTCTGCACCGTTGAAGTGATTTAGTTTTTGAACAAACCACTGTTCATCGGATACCCCGACATCTGTTTTGTAATCTAGCACATTGGTAAATTTGCGAAATCCTTTCAATCTAGCCACACAAGTTCCACATGCAAAAAATGCGACAATAAGTACTGGATAAGATAGACGGTGCCTAGAATGTAGAAAAGCCATGTTGGAAATGGGAACAGAGGCATGTGACTTTGTTTTTGAATATGATCATGTGACAAATTCAACATCCAGATTAGCCTTCTACCAGAGAATTGGCAGAGAATGTTTAATAAAGAGAGAACTCCCAGTCTAGGGAAACTTCCGGGTTCTGAACTGGTTGCAGTTCCACTCAAGTTCCATATGAGGGCGCTAACGGTCGAGTGCAGAATGAATGGAGGTCTATGGAGCTATACCCCTCAAAATCCAGGATATAAGGATTTTATAAGGATTTTCTCAGGATATAATTTTTTGTCTAGTAATTTGAATTCTGAAATTCAAAGGAGGCAAAAAAAACACACACCACTGGGTGTTAGATTTTTTTTAAAGTCGCCTTTCTGTTCTAAAAAGCCTTTGAAAATGGCATTGACGTCATACACATCGTATGACCAGAGCTACTGCTTGACGGCAAGCTCTGGTTACTTCCACTTTACTCTCGAGGCATCGACAACACAGCTGACAGGTTAGGCTCTCCCTGTCAATACAAATGCTAGAAAGAGTTTTGGCTTGCTAATGTTGTTGCTAATGTTGCTAATGTTCTGACATTCTGGTTCTGCTTCGGATGCCATCAAGCGGGATCTCTGGTCGTAGTCAGTCCTTCACTAACCAATCAACATTCGTTAGCAGAATGCTAGTGTGTTATGGGCAACAACGACTTACCCCGTAAGAAGTCGAAAGGATATAAATACTCGTTCATTCAACTTTTGACCTGTAATCCATGTTGAACATGCAAAAACTATAATCAAATCAGAGATTTATCAACGACAATCAGGCGAAAGAGACACATTTAGCCGTTTAGCTCCATAGACTCCCATTCATTTTGCACTCGACCGCGATCACTCCCGGTGGAACTCTGGTGGAACTGCAACAAAATTCGGTACAATGGGGCTTAATAGGGAGTGGGCAGGCTCTCCTTAAACAGGCTCTGGAATAGGTGCGTTCGACTTCATGCAGCGCCGGCGTCGCCTGCAACCCAGCTGACTTGAAGCAGCCAATGGCTGCAGCTTCAAGGTGCTGCATGAAGTCAAACAGACCTTATTTGTCTGATTCTGACACCTTCAGTTTCGCCAATGCTCAAATCCGGACCAAACAGTTTAACTGAATAAAAAATCAGTTGAAGAAAGGGTTTTAGTCCCCCTTTTCACTAACGGAAAGACTACGTTTAATTATAAATAAAGTAAAATAAGCAAACAGCACTTCATCGGCCGTGACTGACGTCAACGCAGCAAGCCACGAGAAGCTGGAATGTCCGACTTCACAAAGCCTTTTTTAACTCCTACCCAACTGCAAGCGGCTACTCTCGCCGGTCGTTTCATGTATCCGCAGTCCATGTCGAATGCACCTTATGAATAGACCAACACCAGGGTCATTATAGATTTTGGGCTATTCAAATCTGGTCAAAATGCCCCTCCCCCCCCCCCCTTCCCCCCATACCTATTGATATACAATTATAAAATGCAATATAAATGTGCTACGCTACGACAGGCAACCATGCACGCTGTCCAAAATTATCATAACATATGTAATAATATTCATAAACTAAACGTAAAATGTTTTCAGGGGGGACCCTCAGACTCCCCAGCTGATTTCGCCCCAGGTGATCTCGCTTGGGATGGGACGTATGGCACTGACGCATCGATGCTTGTGTCGCAAAACCAATACGCACAGTTTCGAAAAAGTGTTTTGGAGCTTGTATCAAATTACGAAACCACTTGACAGATGACGTTCAGTGCTTCAAACGTCACGAACTGGTTCGAAGTTTTGCCGCTCTTCTGAACCAGAGCCATGGAAGGAACGAAGCCACCGCTTCTTGTTAAAGACAAATCTCACATTGTCAGAGAAGCAGCACCAGGCATCGCTAGAGTTTCTTCCATCAGTCATTATTATTTAGCCAAATCCGTATAGTAATAATTATAAATCCGTGCATTTGTGTTGTGTTATTTTATTGAAATGAAACGTAACATGATAGGACTAGGTAGGTCTATACAGTGCCCAGAAAACAAATGTTGATGATTCGTCAACATTGTCAACAGTAATAATAATTTGTAAAAATAAAGTTCCCCCAGTTCACAATAGACCTACATATCACAAATGTTAAGAAAAAATGGGTGTTATCTAGTTTAATTGATATAAAGATCATATCGTATAAACTACGTCCACCCGCAACAAAAAGTAATGATTTCTTCGGTGGTGTAGTTGGTTAAAGCATTGTACGCCAACATATTGTTAATGCGAATCTGGAATCCTGAGTTCGCGCCCCAATGCAGGGACCCTCGTACGACATTCTTTAACTTTTACTGTGAGAAAATGACATAATTCTAAAGGCCTACGGATGTATCACAACATTTTAATGTGTGAGAACTAATATCAGATCAAAATGAACACATGTAGCCTTAATTAAATATTGAATAACGTAGGGTAGTCTACCGTCGGAGACAACCACTACGCCTCATTCAGCCAGTTTAAGCGGCTGCTAGATGACGCTGTTCATTTTCAATGCGCCGATAGTTCGGCTCTTTGGGCCGGCACAATCCGGAAGAAACCACCAAAGCTTCACAAGGCATCGTTCGCCCATCCCTAGATCTCGCCACGCCGCAGCTCTCCAGGAAGGTGGCGGAGCTGACCTGCCTTCAGGGGAGAAGCCAATTGATTTATTATGTGTTCGTGGTAATCAATCAGTATAGATCACATTTCAGTCTTGCTATTTGTGCATATATCAATCTGTCTTATATTAGACATTATATGTCATTCATGCCAATCCGGCTGGTGGCGGTAAAAGATTGACCCAAACATTAGATCTTCAAAGCTGACGAAGAAGACGCACGGAACCCGGATGGGATGTTTTACTTTCAACAGAGGGTGGCGCGTTTTCTCCATCCTGATCTCTACCCTCCCCATGCCTGTATAAGTTTCATTTTCCAAACAAGAATAGCTGCACAACAAGGTTTGACAATAATCAGACAGGCCATTCCAATGTCGCTCTGTGATCGCTTTGAAACGTTTCTGTTATATGTATGCGTGTACAGTATGATTTATGCATTGTTACTTTCCTGTTGTGTTTCAGCATTAGAAGCAAACTAGCTAGCTAACTATGCAAGCTAGCTTTGACTGTGATGTGATTTGTAAAATTTGCCAGTGTAGCCAATCTACTATTTCATGAAAGTCAGAGTACTGTACAAATAACCGAGACATGTTGCCTGTTGATGTTTCATCTTACTTACAGTAACTTTAGTATCTCATGACACCTGTCAACACAGTTTCTTATTTTCAGATGCTTCTGTGTTGATGGGAGTTTTCCCTCGTCCCCCCTACTTTGAGAGACCCACCTCCCATTCCGAGCTACAATGAGCCTGGCTCTACACGAACTGCTGCTGTGTTGCAGGGGGTTGGAAAATAACAAGGCTACAGAGAGAAAAGTGAGGCAGTCTGTCAACAATGCACCCCAACACGCTATTTGTATCAACAACATGTTGACTTGAGCAACATATTTTGTCAACAATTCCAGAGGGAAGTTGAGACTTTCAAGAGGCTCATTCGGTCCAGTGACACTGTGGAGGAGCTGGACCGGACCTCCGGTACCAGAGCAGCTCAAGGCTCCAGGCAGCTCACCTGGGATGCTGTCTTCAGGTATAAACATGCTAATATATATATGTATATATATGTATGTATATATATATATATATATATATATATATATATGTTTATTTTGCTTGATTGTATATGATACTTAATATAGTCATGGAGTCAAGTTTGCATGTCAGAACTTTCCGGATCTGTTATACTGTGACATTAACTACAATCGACACGCCATGACTCGACCTGTAACAAAGCCAGCGATGAACTCTCCTGTGCGCTCAGGTTTCTCCAGAAGTACCTTCAGAAGGAGACCGAGCTCCTCAAGGGTGCCAAGGCCAACGTGTCGGCCACCACGCTGACCATCCGGCAGAGGAAGATGCGGGAGATCAGCAGCCTCGTCAAATACTTCATCCGCTCAGCCAACAAAAGTAAATGATCTAGAAAGATCCGTTGAGCTCCCACAGTGTCTGCCTCTCGCTAGCCTGGTCCTGATTCCTTGCATGATTCCCAAGCCTATCCTCGATGTGCTCTATTCACGTGAAGCTGTAGTTTCATCTAGAAGGTGTTTACTGGAGGCATTGTGGGTAGTGTAGTCCTGAGGGGATCTGCTCTCTCCCTCTGCAGGAGGGCCTCGCCTTAAGTGCAGTGAGGTCCTGAACCATGTGATGGAGGTGCTGAGTGTCTCCTTCAGCTGCTCCGCCTATGGAGAAGACTACAGCAGTATCCTCCTCAAAGACTTCCTGTCCGTACGCAAGTACTGGTGTGAACTCACCCAGCAGCAATGGCACAGTAAGTGTTCAGGTGTTTGTTATTAGGCTGTGGTATTGTTATGAATATGCATATGATGTAGCAGGCTGTTATTTAGTCAATACAGATATCCTCGTGCTTTTCACATTTAACATGAGACAAATTGCGCACAAAACCCCACAAAATACCCACTGTATTCATGTCATGTGCTGTCCTTGTAGGCCTGTTGGAGCTGTATTGTGGCCTGTTCACCAGCACCACTCAGGCTGTCAACCGTGTGTTGCTGAGCAGAATCATCCACACGGCCGTGCTGGGCTGCTGTGTGCAAACCGACGGCATGACAAGCATGCTCTTCAGCTTCTTCTCCAAAGCACTGCTCAACGCCAGGTAGGTACCACCATTCGCCGACACGCCCGGTGAAAAAGCCACGACACAAGCCTATCCGTTTCCTCGTGGAGTAAACGGTCATTGGTCGGGTTTGCATCACGCAGGCACGAGAAACATTTGGCGGTGGTGGAGCACTTGGTCGCGGCTTTGAACGTCTTCCTGCGTTCGGCGGCCATGAACTGTCGCATGAGGGTGTGTCGGCTGGGGGAGGAGCTGCTGCCCTCGGCGCTCTACGTGTGGACGGAGATGAGGCCCAGCTCCGCCCTCAAGGAGGAGTTAGTGGAGCTGTTCAACCTGCAGCTGGGTGTCCACCACCCTCACGGTGCCAAGACAGCAGAAACGGGTACGGTGGCCTGTTTGGGACATGAATGTCAGCTGTCATCTTGTTGCCTAATGTTGCCATAAAAAAATATATATATATTAGCAAAGGGTATAGTTTCCAATCCTAGTACCTGATAGCCCTAATATGGGAAATAATATGCCTCTTTAGACCCGCAAACTATTTAACCCTTGTGCTGCCTTCGGGTTACATGACCCAAAGGTTCATAACGAACCATCATTGTGTTTACCCAATTTTACCCAATACAAAAACAAATAACAATTATTTTCTTTTAACCTTCGCAATGTGGGGGGTCTGAGACAGCCCAACTGTTAAAAGAAAATGCTTTGCATACGGTAAAGTTGTCGCAATACGAGGGTGGGTCACAATGACCAATGGGTCAGAACGACCCGAAGATAACACAAGGGTTAAGATACATGTAGGTGTCTGAATATGCATCTGTAGTTCAGTACTGTAGGTTCCTCCAGTGTTCAGGTTGTGCCACCCTCTCCTTGCCCAGGGGCCCATGCCGAGGACTGGACCAGGTGGCCGAGGCTGCTGTACAACCTGTACGACGCGCTGGTGAGGGAGATCAGCCACATCGGCAGCCGGGGGAAATATGCCACAGGGTCACGCCACATCGCCGTCAAGGACAACCTCATCGAGCTCACCGCCGACATCTGCCACCAGGTAGCGACGCGTCTGTAAGCTAAGCTAACCTCCGCCTGATACTGTACCGATTGTACTGCCCTTCCAAGTAAAAGGGCAGGTGTTTCTCTGTGAGCAGAACTGAGAAGAAGGGCTTCAAAGTCTAAAATGGCGACGTACTAATTCGAAGGTACTGCTGATCCAATTGCCTTCTTTTTTAAAAATTATTATTATTTTTTTTTTCAGTACAGGTGAGACATAAGAATCATCCTTATGTCAAAGAAAGTGTTCATTGTACCCTACAACACACTAGTAACTCAGTCTTGACCGAATGTCCAGTTTGTGCGACGTGGCCCGCAAATACAGACCACCCCTTGACTCTGACCTCCAAAATACTGTACTCCTACGAACTCCTGACCATACTTCTGCTGTACTTTCGTTTAATACGTCGCTTTGGATGAAAGAGTCCGCCAAATGAACCAAAAGGAAAATGACTTGTGTTCCAGCTCTTCAGCGAGGATTCCAACCTCCAGATCATGGAGGTGACCCAGGCGTACCTCCTTGCCACCCAGAAGGACAGCCCCCAGGGCACGCCCAGCAAGCGCAGGCGCATCGAGCTGGGCTGGGAGGTCCTCCGAAACCACCTGCAGCCCAACCAGAACGACTTCGACATCGTTCCATGGTGAGCAGAGTGTGCCTCCCCTCAGCAAAGCCGATAACCCCAAACAGGCGGACGATAAACTTCGCCTCGCGACCTTTCCACCTGGTTGTTCAATGCGGCTCACTCCGTTTCACAGGTTACAGATCACCTCGGTTCTGACCTCCAAGTACCCATCCATGGTGCCCAGCCAGGAGCTGGTGCCCCTGCTGTCTCTGCTGCTCCTGCTGCTGGGGGAGCAGAAGCGCGGGGAGAGGGGCCCCTACGTGCTGCGCTGCCTGAAGGAGGTGGCCCGCTGCCAGGCCGGCCACCCGGAGCGCTCCCGGGCCTGTGGGGCGGAGCTGGGCCGGCTGTGGGCACGCGTGTGGGCCCTGGCTCTGCGCGCCGTCAGCTCGCCCCACACGGAGGCCCTCAGCCTGGAGCTGCTGGCCACCGTCGTCCAGGGGGGGCTCATCCCCACCGATAGAGAGTTCTGGAAGCTGTTCTCGGGGTCCGCCTGCAAGCCCTCGCCGTGAGTCTGGGTTTCGGGGGCTGGTTTTACGGGGGGCCCGCGTTGACTGTTTCCTGCCTGTTCTGATGCGCTTGATGCCCCTCAGACCTCAGTGACATTGGGAGGCATGGAGGAGAGATTGATTGAATGTACGTTGGAGTGACATGACTTGACATTTTCTCTCTCTGTGTGTGTGTGTGTGCAGGGCAGCTACACTCTGTCTGGCCCAGGCCCTGCTGAAGGGCCCGGTCCCTAAGAGCCTGGGCAGGGGCTGGGAGCCCCCGGGGCCAGCGGAGGGCTGTGGGCCCCCCAACCTGAAGGAGAGCATCAGGAACTGGCTGCTGATGAGTGAGCAGAGCGAGGACGCCGAGGAGAGCTTCAGGCCTCACCCCATCATCTGCAGGTGGGCAGGGGGAGTAAGGATGGGTGTTGGTGGGGATGGGCATTAGAGACGGGGATAGCTCAGTGGTGGAGCATCTGGGCTACGGAGCAAGAGGTGGCAGGTTCAAATCCAGTGGCGGGCCGTGCATTTCACTCCTAGGTCTTCACTGACGTCTTACTTAGTCCTACCTAAATGGATACACCTCATCATAGCATCAATATGACACCGCGGCTCGAGAATCCATACAGAATCACTCTTAAACATTGCATCACCTTAATATAGGCTTGTCGAGCAACACTTCGTTTCGGGAGCGTTTCAAATCGATATGCTCGCATTCACAATTAAGAGTAGGAACCTATGATCACGGATACTGTCGAAACTCAAAAATAAAAGGCGATTTTAAGAGACGAGTCAACCAAGTTTGTCCACCCAAAGTACGCTATGTGAGATTAAAAAAAAAGTTTGTCCGATAAACTGTGCATTGTCGCCGTTTGATATAAGGCACCAACGAGACGATAACAAAACAAACTATTCATTGAAAATCTACGTTTTATTTGCATTTGTTTTTGAGAATATGCAACAGCAAAACAATCGAACGTGTCAGCTGTGCCAATGCGCCACGTTATTTATCTCTGTCGCTAACGGATTGCCCTCTTTCAGGCTCTCACGGGTGCTTATCCAATCACAGGACGAGTACATGTCAAGTTCAGCGTAAGACCAGAGCCTGTTTAAGGAGAGCCTGCCCACTACCTATTAAGCCCCATTGTACCGAATTTTGTTGCAGTTCCACCAGAGTTCCACTGGGAGTGATCGCGGTCGAGTGCAAAATCAATGGGAGTCTATGGAGCTAAACGGCTAAATTTGTCTCTTTCGCCTGATTGTCGTTGATAAATCTCAGATTTGATTATAGTTTTTGTAAAGTGGAAGTAACCAGAGCTTGCCGTCAAGCAGTAGCTCTGGTCGTACGATGTGTATGACGTCAATGCCATTTTCAAAGGCTTTTTAGAATAGAAAGGCGACTTTAAAAAAAATCTAACACCCAGTGGTGTGTATTTTTTTTGCCTCCCCTTTCGATTTCAGAATTCAAATTACCAGACAAAAAATGGAATCCTGAGAAAAGTGGATTTTGAGGGGTATAGCTCCATAGACCTCCATTCATTCTGCACTCGACCGTTAGCGCCCTCATATGGAACTTGAGTGGAACTGCAACCAGTTCAAAACCCGGAAGTTTCCCGAGAGTGGGAGTTCTCTCTTTATTATACATTCTCTGGTAAGACCTTTCTAGCTGGCCTTTGGTGTCGCAGACTCGAGATCTGATTGGCTATCGCATCTGACTCTCTCCGTTCACTTACAGCGCACGGGAGCCTGCTCTGTTGATTCTGAAGGCCTCAGGCAGATTCCATAGAACCTGACAACACAAGCTCGCTGAAATATGATTGGATAAAAACTACCATAATATACAACACTTTCAGCAGCTCAACCAAGTGGATATAATATGACATGGAGAACAGACTATGGAGAGTTGTTAGTTTGTTTTGTTATTTATGTCAGTGTATTTATTGAATGACATTAATATGGGGGGAAATGATGAAGAGAAAATATATAACCGCAACATTTTCTTATAATTATATTTACATATGTACTTTTCTGAGTATGTTTAGGCCAGCAGAGAAGGCCTTGCTGCCCCCCCCCCCCTCCCCCCCCAGTAAATGCTTTGGATAAATGCATCTGCTAAAAGACTACACAGGCACATAGGTCAGGACTACTGCACCTCTTGCGGATCGACAGCAACTCAAGTCTGTCCGGAAGACGGATGGACGGATGCCGATAGACGAGACGTAGATCAGTGTTGGAAGTCTTTCATGGTGCAGTCCTATTCATTGACTAGTACGATCGGTGCTTCCCTGGCGTGGTTCATGATGGCTGTTTGGTTCTCTGTGCAGGGATCTTCCTCCCAACCTGGTGCCCAGGATCCTGGTGGCGTTGACCCTGAAGGACACGCGAGCTGGCATGAGGTTCCTCTCCGGAGCTCCACAGACTGAGTGGTGGGAGGAATCACATCTCGTTTCTATTTCAGGCCCTTCTCCTCTCGTTTGAAATGTGTTTCGTGAAATGTGTTTCGTCGTGTTTTTGTCCTCGCCATCGTCGAAACGACATAGCGGGTTTCGTCGAATCGAAAAGCGTAGTGCGTTTTCTGAGTGTTGTCTCCCCCTCTACAAAGTGCCTCGACCTGCTACCGAGTGTCACCCGGGGCCGATGCCACCCTGAGGGAGGTCGAGGGCCTTTACCTGCAGTTCACCTTCAACGACGTGACCCCTGAGCTCACGGCCCCCGTGCAGGGCGGGGCGGCGGGCCCAGCCGAGGCCCAGCTCACCGTGGTCGCCGGCCTCAAAGACCAGATGGAGAAGGCGCTGCTGGCTGTGGCCGACAATCTGCTCAACTGCTTCTCCCCGGATGTGAGCTTTCTGTGTGTGTGTGTGTGTCAGTTAGTCAGTTAGTCAGTCAGTCAGTCAGTCAGTCAGTCAGCAGTCTCTGGTCTGGTTTGTAACTCCCTCATCTCCCCCCTCCCTCACCCCCCGCCCTCCTCCCCACACACACACACACACACACAGTCTCTGACCACCCCCCCAGAGTGCGTCCTCCGCTGCTGTGCCCTGCTGACCGGGCTCCTGGCCGGGTACGTCACCACCGGGCTCCTGAGCGAGGAAGACGCCTGCCATTCCCAACTCTTCCTCAAAGCCAAGGTGACCTTCTCTCGTCTCTCATTGAACACTCAGACTCCCCCGAGAGGTCTCCCAGACCGTCTTGTTTGTTTTTTTTCTCAAGCAAATAACTTGAGTACATGCCACACACTCACACACCTGTCAGTCTACGACTCCTCTTAAATATGTGACCGGATGACGGGTATACGGTTCGAATCCACGGGTGTGTGTTGTGTTGTCTCGCGTCGGCAGTCGCTGGCCCAGGACTTCAGCGAGTACGTGTCGACCGTCAAGGTGAAGATGGCGGAGGACGGCACCATGGCGACGCTCAGGTCCATCATGAGGCTGTGCACCGCGTGCGTCAGCCGCGGCGGCACGGTAAGAGCGTCGTCATCATTATCTTCGTCCTATGTGACAGGCATGTTTGGTCGACTTCGACACGGGCGCCTTTCCTCCACGTCTGTCTTCCTCAGAACAAGATGAGCGCCGTCGCTTCCGGCCTGTTCCTGAAGATTCTCTCGGCCAGACTCCTGAGCGAGCTCGCCGAAATCTGCAAACTCTTGGTACACGGCAGACCCCCCCCCGTACTCTTCCCGCACGTCACATGATTCCCCGGTGTTGCCCGTCTCGAATAACCTGCTCTTTTCCCCTCTGGTAAATCTCCTCTTCACGTGGTTGCCGTGGCTCCCAGCTGCTCAGCCAGGGGAAGGCAGGCGGCGGGGCGGCGGTGGAGGAGGAGCAGGGCGAGGAGGACTGGACCGGGAGCCGCACCCAGCAGGCCCCCGAGGCGGGGGACATCGACCTGTTTGACGACGGGGACGGAGCCCACGCCAGCGCCCGGCCCCCCCTCCGCTCCGGCGGGGACTCCTCCCAAGACGGGCAGAGTGGACCGGGTGAGGGGGGGGGGAGGTCCGGCCCGGTGGGCGGCATCTGTCGATTTAGCGTTGCTTTTCGATCCCCACCGGGTCAGCGGAGGGGTCTGTTTGTTTTGACTACGTGGGCGGGGTTGGGTTGAAGATGTCGTCAGCATGTCCTCTCCCTTCCCGCAGGAGCCAAGAGCCCGCTGGCGGAGGAGGGGCTGCGGGCGCAGGACTGGGCACTCCTGGACACGCTGGAGACGCTGGCAGCGTGTTCCTCGGCCGCCCCCAGCCACGGCCTCGCTTTCAAGCCGGCCGAGGTGCGACACAGGCTGCTGCTGCTGGTGGAGCACGTCGACTTCACCAAGCCGCTCCACCTCCGCATGGTGAGGGGGGGGGGTTGCGGGGGGCTGAGGGGGTCACGGGGGGCTTAGGGGGTGGGGTGGGGCTGTTATTGGTGCCCCGCTGCAAGCCGTTTCCAAGCAGGAAGCGATGGTTTCCGATGAGCACAAACTGGGAGCCAACGTCCCAGTTCGTGAGCAGTAGCTTGACTTGGTCTCGGGTCGAACTCTGTCCTTGTCTTTTTTGCCGTCGTCTCTCCCAGTACCTGGTCCTGCTCACGAAGCTGCCCTCTGAAGACGCGTCTTTGCCTCCCGAGGAGTTTGACTCTCTGCTCAGACCGCTGGCGTGAGAAGCAACTTCCTCTCTTACTCCTCACAGAATAATATCCCTGCTCAGCTCAATCATGACTGGGGGGAGTCCTTTGGGAAGGATTGAGGGGGTGGGGGGTTCCCGCTAACGGCTGTGCTGTGCCGCGCAGGGACCTGTGTTCGCTGTACCGTCAAGACCAGGAGGTGTGTGCCGCCGTGCTGCTGGGCCTGCTGCCCTCCATCAGGAGCCTGGGCCGCAGCCAGGACTCGGCCCAGGACATGAGGCACGTCCAGGGGAGTCTGCTGCAAGTGCTGTCCGGGTTCTGGTGAGGGCGCCGCTTCCGGGACTCCCCCCGATAAACGAGTGTCGCGGGGTATGACGTTTTTGTGCGAACGGGGGGGAGGGATTTGAACTTTGACCTTTTCGACCTTTCAGCATCCTAGGCAGGACGGGGAAGTGCACGGCGACGGTGAGGGCCGCGCTGGTCCGCTGTCTGCTGGCGTTGCTGGAGGTGAGTTTTGAAGACCGTCGGGCTTAAGAGGCCACCCCCCTCCCCCATCCGTAGCACACTGCCGATAGGACGACGCACTCCATGGCCGTCCCCCTCTCTGCCCATCAGGTGGACCCCGGCGGCGAGTGGGCGGCGCTGACTCTTCGGGAGGAGGAGCTGGCCGTGTCTGACCTCCTGCCCTGCAGCCTGGCGGACTCTCACCACCACGTCCGCATGCTGGCCGCCACGTCCGTGGACAGGTGCGTGCGCGCTTCCGGCTGCGTCGTCGCGAGAGTGTCCGCGCTGTTTGCCGCCTCCTGAGTTGACCCCCCTGTGTCGGCCGCTCTTCCGTCTGTCCTCGTTCAGGCTGTTTTTGGAGATGACGCCGGGCGTCTCGGGGAAGAGGAAGATGCTCCCTCTGCGACGACAGCAGGCGGCGTTCGAGAACGTTTACCTGAAGGCCCAGGAGGGAATGAGAGCCCAGGTACAGGTCGCGACTCTCAGCTCTGGCTGTCGGGCGGGCGGTCGTCCGCGCCTCTCCGACTCCCGCCGTGTTCCCCGCCGCGTGCCGACGCTAACGCGTCTCGCGCGCGGATCTCAGAACGAGTCGTGGGGAGGAAAACAATCGTATTTTGTTTGTGCGTTTGTGTGCGTGTGTAGAGGGGCAGCTCGACGGAGGAGCAGGGAGACGAGACGGTCAACGGCCACGCGGCTCTGCTGAGGAGCCTGTCCGTGGTGCTGCGCTGCAGCCCCGTGTGTGAGAAGCAGGCCCTCTTCGCCCTGTTCCAGTCCTACAAGGAGAACCACGTAGAGGAGCGGCTCATCAAGAAGGTGCTCCATGTTCTCACTCGTCTGGTCACCGTTCCATCGCAGTTCCACCTTTGTCAGGGCGTCGGGTCTGCTACCGCAGAGAGACCGATGGCAATAAGTCGTAGTTTCAGACGCTAAAGATAGGTGGCCAACGAAGAATTCTGTGACATGATTATATGAGTCAGGTGGCTGAGCGGTTAGGGAATCGGGCTAGTAATCTGAAGGTCGCCAGTTCGATTCCCGGCCGAGCCAAACGACGTTGTCTACTTCACCCTACTTGCCTCGGGGGAATGTCCCTGTACTTACTTTAAGTCGCTCTGGATAAGAGCGTCTGTTAAATGACTGAACGTAAATGTAAATATGACCTAGCCCTTAAGGACCTCCAAGTTTAAACAGCGTCGATCCTCTGAAAGTGAGCGTGTCCGCTCCCCTGTTCTGTCGCCAGGTGTTGGGCGGGGTGTCGAGGGCGCTGGGCTACAGGACTGTGGACGGCTTCGTTTCCTCCCACCTGGACTTCCTGGTGGCCAAGTGGCTGGGCCAGAGGCAGAAGGACACCCGCTACACGCTGGAGTCCTTCCCCTACGCCCTCCTCAACCACGCCAGCCTCACCCACTTCTACAGGTCAGCGCTCGACCCGACCTCACGGGGTCATTTCAGTTGAGAACGCGGGCTCGTTAGAAATGCCATATTGGATGACGTTGGCTCTTTCATTAAAGATATCGTTGTGTCATCATTGTAAAAATGCTCACACCACTCTCCACCTCCCTCCTACCAGACTGTCATCTCACCGACGATATAATCGTTTTTTCCTTCTTTTTCCTCGCGTGCCATGTCGCTCCCAGCTGCTCCTACCAGGTTCTGATCCCCCACCTGGTGTTCCTGGACGACTTTGAGCAGGTCCGCTCCATCGGGGAGCGCCTGGGGAAGGACTGGAAGGGCCTGCTGGCCGACTGCTTCCCCAGGATCGTGGTCAACATCCTGCCCTACTTCGCCCTGTCCAGCCAGGACGCCCAGGTGGCCCAGCGGCGAGAGAAGGCCCACCGGGTCTACGACCTGCTGAAAGACGCCAACTGTCTGGGCAAACAGGTGAGGGATGTTAGCACTCAGGTAGGTGCTACATAGCACGGGGTGCTAGCGAAGGGGGTGGGTGCTACGGTAGAATGGCGGGTGGATGCTAGCGCAAGGTGGATGCTAGCAATGGTGTTGGCTGCTAGCATGTAGCAAATCCTTCGCTACATGCTAACTTAATGCTAAGTTACCTACAGAGAGTTAGCTTGAATTGGTTGGCAGATGTGCTGTAAAGTAGCAGTCTAGTATCTGTCTCTCGTACAATTTTGAAATTCGAACATTATCGTTTGCCAGCTATATCCACGTTTTGAAATATTCGTTCACGTCCCACAGCAAATCGACAGCCTGATTCACAGTAACCTGGCCGACATCGTGGTGGAGCTGTTGATGACTCTGTATGAAGGAGCGGGCACTGAGGGAGAGCCCTCGGGAGAGCTCAGATCCTTTATAGGGTAACGCTCAAATCCAACACAGCCAACGTTCACAGTAAGGGGGGGCAGGAAAGAGCCCCGGACCCCCTTAAGACTTAATAAGACACCACCGCAAGAGAGCAAAATGAAGTTCTAACTTTGTTAGTGTTAACCGCCAGTCTACTTTTCTCCTCGTTGGCCATGCCTGTCACCTGTCCCCACAGAGTGTAACACCCTGCGTTAAATGCCATAAGGTCATATCAGCCTACCATGTCACATTTAGCAAGCGCCGTTCCATTTCCTTCCTCAGGGAACTGGACCCGGCCCCAAACCCGCCCTATTTCAGCTCCTACGTCATCAAAGCCACGCTGGACTACCTCAGCAAGTGTCACAGCACCAACCACAAGTCCCTGGTGGCCATCTTGTCCAAGACCCCGGTAAGTAGCTTGACGCGCCCAGTCGAGTCCAAGATTCCCTAATCTGGCTCCAATTGAGTCCAATTGAAACCGTTACCGTATTGGTTGTGCAGCACGTATCAGATTGTGCCCGTCGCTCGTTTATCCCGTGGCGCATTGGTTCTCTTTTGGGTGTGGGAGCTGAAGACATTTACATTTACATGTAGTCCTTTAGCAGATGCTCTTATCCAGAGCGACTTATACTAAGTACAGGGACATTCTCCCCGAGGCAAGTAGGGCAAAGTGCCTAGCCCAAGGACACAACGTCATTTGGCACGGCCGGGAATCTAACCAACAACCTTCTGATTAGTAGCCCGACTCCCTAACCGCTCAGCCATCTGACCCCAAAAGTCTGTTTGGAATATTGAATTGTAATGATTCTAATTGGACAAGCCCGGTCACAGTGTGTGAACTCTGTTGTAGATCTCCATCCAGCGTATCTTGCTGGCAGTGTGTGAGAGGGCGGCGGACACCACCAACCCCTACGAGCGCCACCGCATCCTGCTGATGTACCACCTGTTCGTCAGCCTGCTGCTCCGCGAGGTCCGCGACGGCCTGGGCGGAGCCTGGGCCTTCGTGCTGCGCGACATCACCTACACGCTCATACACCACATTAACGGCAGGTGGGAGCAGGGTGGAACACACACACACACACATCCCCATCTTGCCTTCCCCCCTGAACACAAACTCTCTGCTCTGGGTCACAGTGCTCCGACACATCCCCGCGCCGCGCTATCGTCGTGGTTTTCCAGCCGGGGTGTCCCCAATAGCTGTCCCCCTGTCTGTCCCCCCCCAGGCCTGCCCAGCTGGAGGAGGTGTCCAGACGCACCTTCTCCTTGTGCTGCCAGCTGCTGGCCTCCGTGTGCCGCACGGCCGTCCAGTTCTGCGACGACGCGCTGGAGAGCCACCTGCAGGTCATCGTGGGCACGCTGACCGCCCAGGTGACGGAGCGGGACCCTGCCGTCTCCCAGCAGGTAGGAAGGGGCACCACGCGGGAACCTTCGCGGAGCCCAACGCGGAGGAGTTTCGTCTCGTCTTCCTTTTTTGGTCGTTTTCCCGTCTCGATTCCTTTTTTTTCGCCCTCCTCCTCCATGGCTGCAGTCCCTTTTTGTCACTCTTTCTCTTCGCCCGTATCTGTCTGTCGCTCCGCGTCAGGTGCTCGGCCTGTTGAAGTTCCTGGTCGTGGAGAGTCGGGACAAGTTGAAGAGCGCCATCCAGAGGTTGGAGCCCTTCCCCGACCGGCCCGAGTTCAGAGAGCTGAGGGGGGGCCAGCGCACACTCAAATACAGCGCCGGGAACTTCACCCTCCGACAGGTGGACACACACACACACACTCACACGCACACACACACACACACTTACACTCAAAACAGTACATATCCTCTCTCCACGTGACCAAACACCGAAACAAAAAATATTTCAACTTTTGGACACTTATGTTTGAGCCTCTGTCGAAAAGTCAATGATCTACTCCTATGGGGATGGACAATTAAGTAAAAATGTATCTCTTTTTTAATTGAATTTGAATTGAATTCCTCCTTTTTAATTTCCCCACAATCCTCTTTGTCTTTTCTCCCTCACAGGAGATAGTCCACTTCCTGTCTGTGGCCTCCTGTGATTCGCTGCCTCTCACCCGACTGGAGGGGCTGAAGGACCTGAGCCGACAGCTGCGCACCAACAAGGCCCACGTCGCAGAGCTGCTTCGGGAGTGCCACGGTACGGACGCTGACCCCCCGGGATTCATCACGGGATTACGCCCGCTCTCGACCGCCATCGAAGATGCATATTACCCATATTACCATAAACGGACAACAATGTTGAGATGCGAACTTACCAAGTGCCCCGCGTTCTATTTAGAGTGTTTTGTGTGTGTGTGTGTTGAGGTGAAATGACGTGTTGCCTTGTCCCCTCCCAGCGGAGCCAGCAGACAGTGTGTTGGTGCAGCTGGTCCTCAACCTGCTGCAGCTGTGCAAGCTGGCATCCAACCATCCAGGAGGAGCCGACATCCTAGGTGAGCGGCTCACGGGGTCAGCTGGACCTCACCCTCAGCACACACGGGTCAGCCGGCCCTCACCCTCAGCACACACGGGGTCAGCTAGACCTCACCCTCAGCACACACGGGTCAGCTGGACCTCACCCTCAGCACACACGGGGTCAGCTGGACCTCACCCTCAGCACACACGGGTCAGTTGGACCTCACCCTCAGCACACACGGGTCAGCCGGCCCTCACCCTCAGCACACACGGGTCAGCTGGACCTCACCCTCACCACACACGGGTCAGTTGGACCTCACCCTCAGCACACACGGGTCAGCCGGCCCTCACCCTCAGCACACACGGGTCAGTTGGACCTCACCCTCAGCACACATGGGTCAGTTGGACCTCACCCTCAGCACACACGGGGTCAGCTGGACCTCACCCTCAGCACACACGGGGTCAGCCGGACCTCACCCTCAGCACACACGGGTCAGCCGGCCCTTACCCTCAGCACACACGGGTCAGTTGGACCTCACCCTCAGCACACATGGGTCAGTTGGACCTCACCCTCAGCACACACGGGGTCAGCTGGACCTCACCTTCAGCACACACGGGGTCAGCTGGATGAAACACCCCCATTCTCCTTTCTCTGATTGTGTGTGCGTGTGTGTGTGTGTGTGTGTGCAGAGGCTGCAGGCAGCTGCCTGGGGGAGCTGGGCCCCGTCGATCTGTCCACCATCGCCCTCCTCCAGGCCAGAGATCCTCTCCACACCAGGGCTGCCTCGCTCTTCTCCTCCGTGGAGCCCCGGAACCTGTTCATCATCCTCAACTGCATGAACAACGCTCTCACACACCACAGGTAAACACACACCTCCGTCCCAAATAAACTGCCCCGCTAAACGGGACATCACGGGAGGTCAATACATGTTCCGATCGTTAAATAATACTCAAATGACTGTACTGTCCAGTAGCCATGCAGACTTTCAGCCACCACACCGCCACTTAGTGGACTCCCACGGGAGGTTTTTAATTCTTTATGAGACGATTATTTAGTTAAGTAAAGTGTGACAGGAAAGACAGGGAGAGCGATAGGTACAGACAAGGGCCAGATTCGAACCCAGGCCGCGGCGATGAGACCTCAGCCTACATGCCCCGCGCACTCATCCCGCCAGCTAGCCGGGCGCCCGCAGGAACACGTAACCAATGTGCGGGTCGTGTTGTGGCTCGTCAGTATCCAGGTGAGGAAGGCGGCGGCTCAGTGTGTCAAGAACATCCTGGCCACGCGGTCTGGGGCTGACTTCTGGGACCTGCACAAAGACCACCGTGACCCCATGCTGACCCACCTTAACCCCTTCAGATCCGCCAAGAAGAAGGTGGGTGTGGAGTGTGTGTGTCCTGTGTGTGTGTGTCCTGTGTGTGTCCTGTGTGTGTGTGTGTCCTGTGTGCGTGTGTACTGTGTGTGTGTCCTGTGTGTGTGTGTGTTTGAGGGCCTGAACGGACGTGTTCTCCTCCCTAGCAGCCGGAAGCTCTGCCTGCCGAGACCAGCTCGGATGCCCGGGACCAGCTGGAGAGCCAGGAGCTGTGGGTGCCCCAGGCCGGGGGCGACAAGGCCTGGCTCAGGACCCTGTGCTCCACCCTGCTGGACAGCGGGGGAGTGAGGAGCGAGGCCCTGCTGCTCTCTCGGCCCCTGTGTCTGGTGAGGCTGTGGCTCTTAGGATGTTCATGTTGATATGCTGGAGTATGGATGTGTGTACGCACACACACACTTTTTAAGCCCCGGTTCTGTGCCCTCCTCCCGTGCTGCCAGGTGAGGACAGACTTCTGCCAGCGGGCTCTGCCCCTCATCATCCACGACATCCTGCGGGGCGACGCGCAGGGCTCCTGGAGGACGCTGCTGTCCTCCCGCATCCAGGACTTCTTCACCCACTGCTCCCGCCACGCCCAGGCCGCCAGCCGCCCCGCCACCCCGCTCCCCCCCGACTCAGGTGGGTCCCCAGCTGTGCTCAGAGGTCTGGGGGGGGGCCCGCGTTTCATGATCTGGATGGTTTCATCTAGACCCTCCATGGCGCCGTCCGAGCTTGAAACGTGCTTTTAATTCCCCTGACTTTCATCCCACTAGCAGTGAGTCCGCCAGTATTTTAGATCTGGATCTCATTTGGCGTTGTTTGTGTTTTTTAACAGGGGAAACGGACGTTGGCGTCCAGGGCTCCCTGGACAAGGCCTCCCTGCGTACGATGTTGTCTGTCGTCGACTATCTAAGACAGCAGCAGAGGCCAATAGCCGGGGACGGGTTTGTGCAAAATCCATTTCTCGAGTGTCTGGGTACTGGACGTGCGCTGTTTCTCTGCAGATCCTTATCCAAGTGTGTTTGTGGTCGTGTCAGGGACTTGTGTGGGACGGTGTGCGATTCCAACTTCTGGTTGGAGCTGAACTACCTGGAGGTGGCCAGGGCGGCCCAGGCCTGCTCCGCCCACTTCACCGCCCTGCTCTACGCCGAGGTCTACGTCGACAAGATCCAGTCGGACATGGAGGAGAGCCGCCGGTACTCATGGGAAATGGAGTTTGTTTTTTCATGGACCCCTTTCGGAACACATTTACATTTGACCTCTCCCCCTCCCTCTCCCCCCACCCCCGTTTCCCGTCGACACAGGGCCCAGGCGAGAGCGTCTCGCAGGCTGGCGTTTGACGACGGCAGCCAGAACGTCACGCTCTCCAGTCTGATGGAGAAGAGCCTGGAGGACACCGGCATCAGTCTGCAGGTGACGGCGCTCCGCCAAGTCCCCACCCTCCCCCACCCCCGCCTCACCCCACCCTCCCCCGCCCCCCACCCTCGGCCTGTCCCGGCAGCCCTCCCTCCCCCTCACAGCCGCTCGCTCTGACCCGTGTGTAGGACCTGCTGATCGAGGTGTACCGCAGCATCGGAGAGCCAGACAGTCTGTACGGCTGTGGAGGAGGGAAGATGACCAGCCCTCTGACCAGGTAAACCCCCCCCCCCCACCCCCTCCCCACCACCCTTCTGACTGACCTTCCAGCGCTGGCTAGGATTGGTTTGTTGGTTCATTCATCTAATCGAATCAGTGTAAAAGTCATGTGTCTTTCTGACTATCTCTAGCCCGTATGAACTTGACATCCCATAGATAGGAAGCATCCATCGTGCTAGTCCTACAGTGTACCCAGACAGTACCAGGTCATGTGCCGTGTGCCACGTCCTCAGGATCAGGACGTACGAGCACGAGGCGTCGTGGGGGAAGGCTCTGACCTCGTACGACCTCCACGCCAACCTCCCCGAGGTCACGCGGCAAGTGGGCATCGTGGAGGTACGGTACACATCTTACCTCGCCCAAACCCCTACGCACTGTGGTTTACATACAGTGCCCTCCAAAAGTATTGGAACAGTGAGGCGAATTCCTTTATTTTTGCTGTAGACTGAAAACATTTGGGCTTGACATCAAATAATGAACGTGAGACCAGAGATCAACGTTTCAGCTTTTATTTCCAGGTATTTACATCAGGATCTGATGCACAACTAAGAAAATATCACATTTTGTTTGAATCCACCCATTTGTCATGTGATCAAAAGTATTGGAACAGATATACTTAAAACATATTTAAGTGAATAAGACTTAATATTTAGTTGCAAATCCTTTGCTTTCAATAACTGCAGCAAGTCTGTGACCCATTGACGTCACCAAACTTTTGCATTCTTCCTTTTTGATGCTTTCCCAGGCTTTCACTGCAGCCTCTTTCAGTTGTTGTTTGTTTTGTGGGGTTCCTCCCTTCAGTCTCCTCTTAAGCAGGTAAAATGCATGCTCTATAGGGTTTAAGTCTGGAGATTGACTTGGCCAGTCTAATACCTTCCATTTCTTGCCCCTGATGAACTCCTTTGTTGTTTTGGCAGTGTGTTTTGGGTCGTTATCTTGCTGCATGATGAAGGCTCTGCCAATCAGTTTGGTTGCATCTTTCCTTAAATTGGCAGACAAAATGTTTCTGTAGACTTCCGAGTTCATTTTGCTGCTGCCATCATGTGTTACATCCTCAATGAAGATTAATGAGCCCGTCCCAGAAGAAGCCATGCAAGCCCAAGCCATGACATTACCTCCACCGTGTTTCACAGATGAGCTTGTGTGTTTGGGATCATGAGCAGTTCCTTTCTTTCTCCAAACTTTAGCCTTTCCATCACTTTGGTAAAAGTTAATCTTTGTCTCATCAGTCCATAAAACTTTGTCCCAGAATTTTTGAGGTTCATCTCTGTACTTTTTGGCAAATTCCAGCCTGGCCTTCCTATTCTTCTTGCTAATGAGTGGTTTGCATCTTCTGGTGTAGCCCTTGTACTTTTGTTCATGAAGTCTTCTGCGAACAGTAGATAGTGATACCTTCACTCCTGCCATCTGGAGGTTGTTGCTGATCTCACTAACAGTTGTTTTAGGGTCTTTCTTTACAGCTCTCACAATGTTTCTGTCATCAACTGCTGATGTTTTCCTTGGTCTACCTGTTCGACGTCTGTTACTTAGTACACCAGTAGTTTTCTTCTTCTTCAGGACATTCCAAATGGTTGTACTGGCTATGGCCAATGTTTCTGCAATGGCTCTGATTGATTTTCCATCTTCTCTAAGACTCACAATTGCTTGTTTTTCACCCAAAGACAGCGCTCTGGTTTTCATGTTGTTTTCACCTCTGAATACAGTCTGCATAGACAAAACCTATCTTACCCAATCTGAACCTGAGTGTAGACATTCAGTGGTATTTATTGATTGAATAATGTATGTAATAGGACACACCTGGGCAACAAAACACACCTGTCAGTCACATGTTCCAATACTTTTGCTCACGTGACAAATGGGTGGGTTCGAACAAAAAGGTGATATTTTCTAATTTGTGCATCAGATCCTGATGTAAATACCTGGAAATAAAAGCTGAAACGTTGATCTCTGGTTTCACATTCATCGTTTGATGTCAAGCCCAAATGTTTTCAGTCTACAGCAAAAATAAAGGAATTGGCCTCACTGTTCCAATACTTTTGGAGGGCACTGTACACTACGGTGTATGTACCCTATCGTTTGGAACCCAAAGCTTTTTCTCTCTGTCTCTTCCTATTGGGCGGTCAG
Organism: Hypomesus transpacificus; assembly: GCF_021917145.1. Classification (NCBI taxonomy): domain Eukaryota; kingdom Metazoa; phylum Chordata; class Actinopteri; order Osmeriformes; family Osmeridae; genus Hypomesus; species Hypomesus transpacificus. The sequence goes on along the minus strand of NC_061074.1, from coordinate 11,824,171 downwards.
GCTCTGCAGAACTTTGGCCTGAGCGGCGTCCTAGCGACTTACCTGCGGGGGCTGGAGAGCGAGGGGGTGGAGTGGGGGGCGGAGCTGCGGGAGCTCAGGTTCCAGGCGGCCTGGAGGAACATGCAGTGGGACTGTGACCTATCAGAGAGGTCAGGGGGAGGGGCTTCATTTCACTTCGTCCACTCGTCTGTCAAGGAATGGGCCTTTGTTGTTGTTGTGCTTTTCCCCAGATTTGACATCATATTCATGCCTACTTTTTTGTCACAGCTCCGAAAAATGCAAGCCAGGCTTCAACGAGTCTGTGTACTGTACCCTGCAAGCTCTGAGAGACAAAGAGTTCTCGACTTTTGACCAGACCCTGAAATATGCGAGGTAAATAAGATGGAATATTTGCACAACGCCTTACTCAACAACCTCCAGTACACAAGCCACTGCACAAGTAAAAGAAAGTTGACCGGGTTTGTGTGTGTCTGTCTGTGTGTGGGTGTGTGTGCGTGTGTGGTCTGTGTGTGTGTGTCTGTGTGTGTGTTCTTGTGTGTGTGTCTGTGTGTGTGTGTGTGTGGTATGTGTTCCCAGGGGTGTGGAGGTGGAGGAGCTGTGCAGAGGCAGCCTGGAGGCCGTGTCTTCGCTCTACCCAGCGCTCTGCAACCTGCAGAGGATCAGCGAGCTGGACGGCCTCCGACAGCTGTTCTCCAGGTGCTCGTCCTGTTCCCCGTCTCTCCCTTCGTCCTCTGCACTGTCATTGGACACACATGCCTACCCTGTACACACGTATTCAGCCTGCAACAAGCAATTGCATAACTGTTTTTGTTATATATTTTTTATGTTTGCGTTCTACACCCGCGTCCAGCGCGCTGTGTGACGTAGACAGTGGTGGAGTGTGTAACTGGGTGCGTGTGTGTGGGCTGGCCTCCCCTGATAGGCCCGTCACAGACGCAGGGCTGACCGAGGTGTGGAGCCAATGGCAACAGCATTCCAAGCTCCTATTGGACAGTGACTTCAGCCTGGTGGAGCCCATCCTGGCCCTGCGCTCCGTCGCCCTGGAGACCCTGAGAGCTCGGCAGGGAGACCCCGACACCAAGAAGTACCTCAGCCTCGTCCTCACAGACCACCTCATGGATGTCTGTCAGCTGGCCCGCACAGCCGGGAACACGCAGGTGTGTGTGTGTGGCTGTGTGTGTGTGACTGTGTGTGTGTGTGACTGCCGTAAGTAGCCGGCGTTCTTCATGTTCAGTATCACTAAATGGTATCAACCATGCGGTTAGGGAATGGGGCTAGTAATCGGAAGGTCGCCGGTTCGATTCCCGGCCGTGCCCAATGACGTTGTGTCCTTGGGCAAGGCACTTCACCCTACTTGCCTCGGGGGGGGGGGGGGGGGGGGGAAATGTCCCTGTACTTACTGTAAGTCGCTCTGGATAACAGCGTCTGCTAAATGACCAAAAAAATGAAAATGTAAGGTAACAACTCATGTTAATGACTAATGAGTGCACGCGGGAACCCTCCCAGCTGGCGGAGAGGGCGGTGTTCCAGATGCGGCAGCGCGGCGGCGGGGGGGCGGGGGCGGGGGCGGCGGCGGCGTCCCGCTGGCAGCTGGAGGAGGCGCAGGTGTTCTGGGTGAAGGGAGAGCAGGGTCTGGCCCTGGACCTGCTCCGAGGGATGATCCACAACCTGAAGGGACAGGTCGGACACACGCGCACACGCGCATGCACGCACGCCCCATGCCCCGTCACCTTCCCATAGGCGTCTCACCCTGCAGGGTACAAGCCTGTGTTCTGCCTCTTCCCAGTGTCTCACCCTGCAGGGTACAAGCCTGTGTTCTGCCCTCCGCAGGTGGACTTCAACCCCGCTCTGGTGCCCGTCTTCTCTGAGGGCCTCAGGCTGTGCGGCACCTGGCTGGCCGAGACGTGTCTGGAGAGCCCCGGAGTCGTCCTGGAACAGTACCTGGAGAAGGTGCCCCGCCCCTCGGCCCGCTCTGCGCCACACAACACCGTCTGACTGGCTGAACATGGGAGCGCTTTAGCGGCGCTGGCGCCTGTTGAAAGAACGACCCAAAGGGGGACCGTTTGGCGTGCGTTCCGCTCATGGTGTGTGTCTGTTTGTTGTGTGTGTGTGTGTTCTTGTGTGTGTGTTCTGGTGTGTGCGGCGCCCAGGCGGTCGAGGTGATGGAGGAGCAGGCCGTGGAGGGCCCCGCGGGGCCCCTGCAGAGCCAGAGGACCCGGGCCTTCCTGTCCCTGGCCCGCTTCTCCGACGCCCAGTACCAGAGCATGGACAACTACATGAAGTCGTCCGAGTTTGAGACCAAACAGGCGCTGCTGGACAAGGCCAAGCAGGAGGTGGGCCTGATAAGGGAGTGCAAGGTCGGCATCAACAGGTCAGAGGAGGAGGCTGGGCGCGGCGGGCCGGAGGGAGGAGGGTTTTTTTTGTGTGGGCTTTGGGGTGGGGGTGGGGGATGTATGTGTGCGCTGAGGTGTGCGTGCGTGTGAGCCAGCCAAATTGAGTTTGTGTCTGTGTGTGTTTATCCCACGTGCGCTGGGTTGATTGAGTGCTTGATTGCCGATTGATTGATTGGAGATTGGTGGTGAGCTTGTTTGGTTTCTATTTATAGTGAGCGGCCCCATTATTGTCCGTTCAAACTCGCCAACGTTCCAGAACCCTCTATCGTCCGCGACAGGTTCTTCCGTTCATTTTTTAAAGGAGATATGCAGCCGCAACGAAAGGAAGTCTCTCATTGATATGGACACACCTTCATTTCCTGCGCACCAAATTACAGCTTCTTACTTTGAGATTTGAGTATGTAAATGCGCTCTTAGGAAAATAACGTCTCTAGGCGTATCCTTATTGGATTTTAAAACCGGAATGTTATAATATAGGTGTGTATCTATATGTTAAAGTACCATGCTGTAACATAACGTTTTTAATTTGTATCGTATCAAGATTTCTAACGAGCGTCGCGAGCTTGGTGGACGATAATGGGACCGCTAACGCTACCCATTCATTGAAATGTCTTTTCAAGCATTCTTTTTTTAAAATCCAGTTTCGTTGTAGGCCTTGTTTTTATGTGAAGCATATTGTCCGCCTTGTGTAGGAAATGCGCAAATAAAGTGCCTCCCCCCCCCCCTCAGGTACACGGTGAAGGTGCAGCGGGAGCTGGAGCTGGATGAGAAGGCTCTCTCCAGCCTGCAGGCGGACCGGCGGCGCTTCCTGTGCAAGGCCGTGGAGAACTACATCCTGTGCCTGGAGCAGGGGCTGGAGCAGCAGGCCTGGGTGTTCCGCCTGGCCTCCCTCTGGCTGGAGAACGGCCACGTCAAGGAGGTCAACGACAAGATGAGGGTGAGGAGACCAGGGGGGAGGAGGAGGAGAGGGAGGAGCGGGAGGGGGAGAGGGAGGAGGAGGAGGAGAGGGAGGAGGAGGAGAGGGAGGAGGAGTGGGAGGGGGGGAGGGGGGGGTGGAGGAGGAGGGGGAGACAGGAGGAGAGGGAGGAGGGGGAGAGGGAGGAGGAGGGGGAGACAGGGAGGGGGCTGTAAGACAGAGGAGAATGAGAGGGGGCGGAGTGGGACACAGGGAAAAGGGTGAGAGGGAGACGAGGGGGTGGTTGAGTCAAGGGGGGGGGGGGGTGGAGGGGGCGACGGGGGAGGTTATATAAAGAAAGAAAAAGGAAAACAAACGTCCCAGTCATTTATTTTAAGATCAGACTTGACACGGCTTGATGCCTAGCTCCATGCCCTGGTTGTTTGTGTTTGCCCCCCCCCCCCCCCCCCCCCCCCAGGCGGGCATTAAGAGGATCCCCTCCTACAAGTTCCTGCCCCTCATGTACCAGCTGGCGGCCAGGATGGGCACCAAAATGTCGGCCGGCGGGGCAGAAGATGTGGGCTTCCACGAGGTGCTAAACCAGGTAGCCAAGCACGTGTGCAGGAGCTACTAGGAACGAGTTGTGTCCCTTTAGTAAAACGGTTAGCTTCATCCGTCAGATAGTCTAATATTCCTCAGGCACATGGTACCATGTTGCTGAAAATTCGAAACCTACCATACCTTCCTACCGACCTGTCGTACCGACCACCCGACTTGGATACAGCCCAAAGGCCCCCACACTTCAGGGAGTTTCCTTTTGGTCCGAGGGTAGATGTTTCAGCTCCTCCTTGTCCTCCAGCTGATGTGCCGGTCGTCTCTGGAGCACCCTCACCACACCCTCTTCATCATCCTGGCCCTGGTCAACGCCAACATGGACGACAGCTTCTCCAGTGGCCGCCTGTCCAAGACCGCCTCGCGCCAGCCTTCCCAGCTAGACATGGTATACACACACACACACACTCACACACTCTCAACACGCACTCTCAACACACAGGCAAATATTCACACCCCTGCTCTCATAGCCTCTTCTGAGGGGGCAGTCTACCCTTCTTGTGTATTTCTGGTTCTTCTGTATACAACTGGAAAGGAAGTAGGAACTGGGTCTAGAACAGCACAGGAAGTAGGAACTGGGTCTAGAACAGCATAGGAAGTAGGAACTGGAAGTGTAGGGCACACAGAGTTTGAACTGGTAGCAAGATTCCTCCTTCGCTGAGAGACTTGGTATGTGTTACCATGCCATGTCGTTTTTTTGCTTTTGTCCTCCAGGAGCGGTCGGAGGTGGCCAAGAAGATCATCAACGAGATCAGGAAGAGGAAAGCTCCGATGATCCGAGGCATCGAGCTCCTGTGTGACGCCTACATCACTCTGGCCTACATGGACGCCAGTCGCCACAAGGCCGAGAAGAGTGAGGAGGCGCTAGGCTAGGCTAAGCTAGGCTAGGCTAGGCTAGGCTAAACTAGGCTAGGCTAAACTAGGCTAGGCTAAACTAGGCTAGGCTAGGTTAGGTTAGGCTAGACTAGGCTAGGCTACTCTGCTGTAGCCTGGGCTCCATGACACCATGCCACACTATGATACTTGAACTATGACACAACGCTATGCTACGCTACATTGCACTACGTAGAAACACTTAAAAACCCTCAATCAGCATACAGACTACCCACACGGTTTCGTGCTTTGGTAGAGCATCCCATTGCTATGCTGCCGTATATGTAACCCGTAAAATAAGACAACATGAACATCTAAGCGGGCGTGTTTCTGTGACTATATGACTGTATATATGCTAACAGACAGACTCCCAATATGCTTAGTCATGGTTCCGCTGTCATTCCGTGACAGAGGCCATCCCGATCCCTGCTGACCAGCCCATCATGAAGATCAAGGACCTGGATGATGTCGTCATTCCCACCATGGAGATCAGGGTATAGAAGGGGCCATCCCATAATGCCTTCTCAACGGGGCCACTGATCTAGAATCGAAACAGAATGTTTACGTTAAACGCGCCGTGCGTCTCTAATGTCTCACCAGCCCGGGCTGGTGTTTTTGAGCGACACGTGCGCGTCTTGATCCTCGTGTTCATTGGTTGTCTTCATCCAGGTGGATCCCTCCGGTAACTATGACGACCTGGTGACCGTCCGGTCATTTATGCCCCACTACCGCCTGGCCGGAGGGGTCAACCTGCCCAAGATCATCGACTGTGTGGGTTCGGATGGGAAGAGCAGACGACAACTGGTCAAGGTGTGTGTGTGTGTGTGTGTGTGTGGGTGGGTGTGTGCGTGCCTGCTTCATTCAAAACATCTCCCTTCCATCTCCATACCAAACCAATGATTCGAAGTTCTGTTCAATGAGAGTTATTTTCCATGTTGGTTTCGGAGCTAATGATTAATCCGGGCTTTGTGCAACAACAAAAAGGTTCAAACACTTTGTTTGATTTGTTCCTGGTAACATTCCTGTGGGAACGTTTACGTTTCTGTGCCTGAGTACGTGTCACTACCAAGCTGGTCATTCATCATCACATCAAGGGAGCCCTGTTCTTCAGCTCTAATCCTCTCCATTCGAAATGAAAGGGTGCGATTACATTTTAACAGGGAATCAACTGGGCTTGTTTTTTTTTTTGTGTCCTCCGAAGTTTCATTTCTCTTGGTTTTCAAGCACAGTATCATCGGTCAAAATAAATGCATCTATTTATATGTTGTAAAGTGTTTCAAAGAGCAAAGTGTTCAAATCTGAATGACACAACATCGAGAACGTATGCTCTCCTCGTGTGACCTTTGTCCTCTGGGTGGTTCAGGGTCAGGATGACCTTCGCCAGGATGCCGTCATGCAGCAGGTGTTCCACATGTGCTCCACTCTGCTGCAGCGCAACACCGAGACACGCAAGAGGAAGCTCAACATCCGGCGCTACAAGGTCACACACACACTCACACACACACACCAGACTCAAGACAACGATTCTGTGCGTGGGGACATACGGTCGGTTTGTGCACGAACAATGAGAGGGGATTGGACTCTGACCTTTTTTGTCTTTCGATCTCTGTTTCTCTTCCCCTCGCTCTCTCCTCTCTCCTCCCCCTCCCAGGTGGTGCCCTTCTCTCAGAGGAGCGGGGTTCTGGAGTGGTGCTCGGGCACCGTGCCCATCGGAGAGTTCCTGGTGGACACCCAGAGAGGCGCCCACAAGCGCTTCCGGCCCCAGGACTGGACCAGCATGGCCTGTCGCAGGAAGATGATGGTGAGCCACCCTCGTCACCACCCTCCCCAGTAGAACCAACCCCCGGCGCGACGCGTCGAAACGCGCACGTGTCGAGCCGCACGCCCACGGAGCGTTTTTCTCTGAGCTGTCCCGTCTGCGTGTGGTTTCCCAGGATGCTCAGCGGCAGGGCTTCGAGGAGAAGGTCCAGGCCTTCAGCGAGGTGTGTGCGAACTTCCGGCCGGTCTTCAGGTTCTTCTGCATGGAGCGCTTCCTGGATCCTGCCGTGTGGCTGGAGAAACGACTAGCCTACACCCGCAGTGTGGCCACCTCCTCCATTGGTACACACACACACACACACACACATAGTCCTGCATCTTAACATACCCTTCACGGATCGTCACAAACCCACCCCGATTAAACAACATGTAGTTAGACCTGGCACTATCACAAGTCGCAAAGAAATGATTGTGTGTGTGTGTCTCTTCAGTGGGCTACATTGTGGGCCTGGGGGATAGACACATCCAGAACATTCTGATCGATGAACAGACGGCGGAGCTGGTCCATATAGACCTGGGTAAGGACTGCTCAACAGGGTGTCGGGATAAACGTGTGTGTTTTTTGTTCACTTTGGAACGGGACATTATGGATTGTCACAGGTCATTTCTGCCTCGACCCATACATCTAACCGTTTCTATCTATCTGTCGTTCTTTGTCTCTCTCTGTCTCTACCTCGGCAGGGGTTGCTTTTGAGCAGGGCAAGATTCTTCCCACTCCTGAGACCGTCCCCTTCAGACTGTCCCGGGACATTGTGGACGGCATGGGCATCACCGGGGTGGAGGGCGTCTTCAGGAGGTGAGACGCCACGCTCCGGGAGCGCGCCGACGTTTCAAATCGCTCGACGGTGGTCCGAGTCAAGTCTGCTGGCACCGTGGCTGTTTTGGACCGTGACGGTGAGGAGCGAGGGTGGGGGAGATCGAGCCGTTGACTCTTGCTTTCCCTGTGCTCAGATGCTGCGAGAAGACCATGGAGGTCATGAGAGGTTCTCAGGAGGCCTTGCTGACTATTGTGGAGGTAGCGACCCGCACACACACACAAACACACGCACGCGCCGTCGTCCACAGACGCACTCACACTGGGCTTGCGTGCGGGCAGGTGCTGCTGTACGACCCCCTGTTCGACTGGACCATGAACCCCCTGAAGGCGTTCTACCTGCAGCAGCACGAGGAGCAGGCGGAGCTCAACGCCACGCTCAACGCCTCCCTGGAAGGGGACGAGCCGGACGCCCAGCGCAAGGCCAGGTACCCCCCCTCCCCGTCCTCCCCCTCCCCGGTCACCGGTGGGCGCTCCTTCGCCGGTTTGAATTAGTGTCGGGTTTAAGCCCCCTCGTTTGACGAACGCTCGATTCGCGTTAACCGCTCCCCCTTGTTCTTTGTCTCCCTCGGTCTCTCCGGAACCCCCCCTCCTCCACCACCACGGCTGTTTAGCTGCGACAGCCAGAGCTTCAACAAGGTGGCGGAGCGCGTCCTGCTGCGCCTGCAGGAGAAGCTGAAGGGGGTGGAGGAGGGGGCGGTGCTGAGCGTGGGGGGTCAGGTCAACCTGCTCATCCAGCAGGCCTTGGACCCCAACAACCTCAGCCGCCTCTTCCCCGGCTGGCAGGCCTGGGTGTAGGGTCCCCAGAGGGGGGGGGGGGGGGGGGCTGGAGGGCGTGGGGGATGGTGGAAAGGGTTTGGGGGGCGGAGGGAGGAGTAAGACGAGGGGTCTGTTTCAGTGGATTCACATCAACACGGCTTTGAATATGCAAAAGTCACCGAAGAGACTTTACTTTTAGGCTACGCAGTTTCATAACAAATGTGACCCGTCGTCATTCTATGCCATGACCTGTAGGGAATTAAGGATGTACTGTATTATTATGTCCTGACTTTCTGTGCTGGATTGGAACTCTAGTCCGAGGGATGCATGTGTTTGAACTTGACTGTACTAGGAGCATGATGCAATCAAATACTTACAATACTTACTACATTACATTGATGCATAACCAGACACACATTCACAGACTTTCTTATCTCATTTTGATATTGAATATTTTAGAATCCGTCTTTTGTTTTTGTTCATCATCATCTGTCACATGATAAACTGTAAGATATAAATATGATATGTACATAAAAATGATAAAACACATGGTTATGCCAAAGTCATGAATAACGTTTTTTTTACACTTAAATTATATTACAGGGAAGTCATATAGGTTAGTACATTTTGGAAAATTGTATGACCACATCTCAAGAAGACAAACAGTCTTACGCCACAGGGGTAACTAGATATTCTTCTCAGAGAGCTGAAGTTTGTGTGCCCAAAACTAGATCGACATGAAAATTCACTTAGCTACGTAGTGACAAATCGCCGCCTGTACAGTCGATTCAGCTAGTTCAAGCAAAGTAGAGTGACTACCATTCTTTCACTTGTACTTAGACTCCTAATACACCTCAAACCTCAGAATAATACTAAAAAACGTGCCAGTGAACCCTGAGAGGGGTTAACCTCCCCCTGCTGAGAGGGCAGTGTTCTTCCGTCACCCCTGGAGCTTCTGTGAGAGGGTAAACAACCTCCCACCCACAGCCACTACCAAGGAGTGTCCAGGCACAGACGGCTGCTCCAGTCTGCTCTCCTGGAAAGGGCGTGCATGTGAGGACCATGGAATGAGCTTCAGATGTGAGCTCGATCAGGTGGAAGTTATATGAACTGTGAGTATTCTGCGTACATGCCTTCTGGACTATATCCATGTGTCCTTTTTGACTCAATGGTCACTGTTGTGTTTGTAAGCCGTAAGCATATCTACTGAAGCTTAGCGAGGCATGCTGTGTGATTGTTATGCTCTATAGGATGACAATGCATTTGCTTTCCATGTAGACTTCGAGCCCAAGGTGTCTTGAAAGGAAGAATGTCTGCCAATTCGGTATGTTATGTTGCCTACTGTAGTGAATTGCTATGTGAAGTTCAGAGCGTTATACATTTGTATTTAACAATGTCTTTCTATTCTGAATACCTCCTGTAAAGCTATTATACCCGTCTCATACTAGCCTTCAGGAGAGAGACTGCCGAACTCCAACATCTGTATATGTGATGTTATCTGAATTATTCCTCATACTCCACACTCGTGGATGCACAGGACCCTGGTGTTGTGTGTGTTTATGGCGACTCGGAGGAGATGGGGAGACCTTCACCTGATAACCCCCCTGTGGAGCCCCAGTACGTCCACAAGGTGGCCCTGCACCCTCCCAGCCCACCACAAACCCCTGCCACCCTCCCTCCAAAAGGTGGAACGGCTCTCCAGACCCATCAACTACACTAGGACGAACTAGGATAGTTTGTCCTTAGCTCTTAGTTTGGATTATAATTTCATCGATCGCTGTACATGCTTGAGGGTGTGTTTGCTGTTTAAATGGGTAAATCTGCACACGCTGACGTCGATTTTCGACTGCTGGGACGTATGGAGAAGGTTGAGGCTGAGGTGTCGAGCGCTTCATCAGTGTGGATCTGTCCTAGCAGGGAGGAACTGCAGGAGGTTGGCAGTGACGGCCGCGGTCAGCGCCCTGCTTCTTCTCCTGGTGGCGGGGATCCTCCTGGGCTACCACCGTACGGAACCACAGCCTCTCGTCACACGTTGCTTCGCGTCCCTAAACGGGCAGCAGTTCAACTCGTATTTCTTGCTAGGAAATATATCACGGCTGTCTATTTGTGTCTCTTATCAACCTAAAAACACACACCCTCACACTGTTTTCCAGTGTCTTCCGTGTGTTTTGGGGTGCGGTGCGAGGATGACGTCTGTCTCCTCCACTCCCAGTGGTGTGACGGAGTGGCCGACTGCCCCGGGGGGGAGGATGAAGCCACGTGCTGTAGGTGACCCTCCTGTTCCACGGCCACATGTCACATGAGAGATTCGGCCTACACTCGTCTGTCACAGGCTTGTGCCCTCACGTTATTTAGTCAAGGGGGACAGTCTTGTGGTCTTGTCCTTATCGGACACTAATACATCCAATTGTGTGTGTGTGTGTGTGCGTGTGTGTGTGCTTAAGCAGTCAGGGTGTTTGGCTCTGGTTTTCTCCTTCAGATCTACAGGTCTGAGGACCGCTCCTGGAAGCCAGTGTGCTCAGAAGGCTGGACTACGAACCTCGGGCAAACCGCTTGCCAGAGGATCGGATACAGTGTTTGAGATGATGCGTTTATACAGAAGCTTTTTAAATTCCTGTCGTGGCACTGCTGTGGACCACTGTACCCAATGTGCATTTTTAAGTGGAGCATGTTCCGGAGAAAAATGATCATACTTTAACTTGACCGAAGTATTACGAACAGGTACACCTCAGCGCGGTCTGGACAAATGAAGATCAACGCGAGTAACGGATTCCCCCAGGTGAAGACGGGGTCAAGCCCAGACACAAACATACTGAAGCTGTTCATCAACAGGTATGACCTGAGGCAACACCAGCCCAGCCCTGTTTTAGAGGGTCTTGTGACCATGGTGGTTAGTGATGCCGGGCGATCAGTGTGGTTGGTAGTGACGGCCATCTTGGTGTTTTTTTTTTGCTTCTGCTCCTCAGCAACAACTGTTCCAGTGGGAGTGGCGTTACTCTGCGATGCGTCGGTCAGTCAAACTTCAGCTCTTCGGATTTCTCAATATGTATCCGTCCAAAGTGATCTGGTTACATGACCGGATTGAATAGATGAAAAGCTAGTTGACAAGTTAGTCAGTCGCATGGGCGTATCCAGCCCCCCCCCCCCCAAAAGTTACATTAGCCCCCCCAAATTGTTTTCATTAAAAAAAAAACTAATTTAAGATTAATCTTTTTCATATTTTAAATCTAAATTTGTTAATTTCTCTTCCTAAAACCCACTAGAGGACAATATTTAAAAGGATATTTTCAAAAAATGTCTTCTGGGGGAACATGCCCCTCAGACCCCCCTAGTTTTGCTGGGTCACAGGAAAAATAATAAGGTTTTATCTATGGGCTTAGCCCCCTTCAAAAGTGGGAACCTAGATTCGCCCCTGGTCACTCGAATGGCGATCACGTTTTCAATGTACACACGTGCTGATTCATTACGGCATAGCTTTCACTGCACCTTGCTTTCGTCACCTTTTTAAAATGTTTTGTGTCCCCTGTTGTTAACACGGTCTCTAGGAGACACTGGTATACAGGGGCTGTTCCCTCTAGACTATGTTACCAGAGTACCTTGTAGACTGGTCCACCACAGAAGGAAACACCATTCTCTTTCTGTAGACTGTGGGACCAGAGTGACCTCCGCGTCTAGCCGTACGGCGAAGGAGCAGCCCGCCATTCTGGGGGCGTGGCCTTGGCACGCCCTGCTGACCAGCTCCGTCACCTGCAGCGGCACCATCATCAGCCCCTATTGGATCGTCACGGCAGCTAGCTGCGTGCAGACGTGAGCCTCCTGATGTCCTGTCCCTGTCCGCTCTTCTGTGAACGGAGAGCTGTGAACAAGCCCAGTCGTGTGGATGCAGTAGCACCCAGCGTCCTCCATCTTGCTTGTGCCTGTCCAGACCTTCTAGAGATCGGGGAAGATGGGTGAATCGGAACCGGAACCGACATTTTTTGTTTTTGTTTTGCGTTTTCTCGACAGGGACTCCAGCCCTCAGGCCTGGAAGGTGTTTGCAGGTGTAGTAAATACCTGGACCACTGCGTTTCATGATGGTTTTCAAGTCAGCCACATTCTGGCCCACGAGGCCTTTCAAGCCAACACTGGGAGGAACAACATTGCTCTGATGAGGCTCACCAAACCACTCGTGATGACAAGTGAGGAAGTGACGTCATTATTTTCTCATCCCATTTTGTCACAATAGCAGCAAACCATAAAACAATTGTAAACATGGTTTTTAGTTCTTATCATTTCATTAACATCATTTCACTTGCTTTGATGTGTTCCTGTTCCTTTTTGATGCCAGAGCTGAGTAAAGGTTAGCTCTGACGTCCCATTGAATCACTCGCTTTCAACACTAACCCTTGGGTTGTATGCACACAGGTAATATCAGGCCTGTGTGTCTGACCAATGTCGGGCTCGACTTCAAAGCTTCCAGGCGATGCTGGACAACAGGATTTGGCAGCACAGAACTCAAGCGTAAGTCACAACTGTATTTTCTCATCGGTTTGGAAAACGACACATAATTCATGGGAGTCTCCTGTTGGATTTCTCACATCCGTCGGGTCCCTTCCTCTTTCATTCTCCCTTCCTTGTTTCCTTCCTCGCGTCCTTCCTCTGAAGATGGCGGCTCGGAGTTCCTGATGGAGGCGGAGGTGACGTTGTTGGACCCCGCGGCCTGCCGCGACCTCCCAGGTTCTGATGGGGCCTCCGCCCGGGACGGGGTCTGTGCTGGAACCCCGGGGGCGGTGGAGAAGCCGTGTGAGGTAATGCAGAAGACACGCAGTCGTGGTTGAAACGCTCGCCGACCGCCTTTCCAACTGAGTAGAGCAGAGCCGATGGGCACTCTGTGGATGTGTTGTAGACACTGGAAACTTGAAGGAAATGGATGAGAGAAGTCTGTGCAGTGTGGCATGCCCATATTTGCATTCTCGTTCAGTGTTGCCCTAACTGGAAAATGGTAAGGCTGAGAAGTGGAAAAAGAAAAGGTTTGAACGCCGCAGTGCTTATCGGTCAGCCTGTCGAAACACCCATTCATACAATTCAGCTTTTCATGTGCATACATAGCAATTGACATTCGAAGACTTTAATAATCGTCGAATGAGGCTTTTCAAATGTAACAGATCGTGGCCAAACAAAACCCCCATTGTGCGTGCCTTCGGGCTTGAAAGTAACCTTTATGTATGTGACATAATGACCAGGAGTAATCCACTTATCTTAATCTACGTTTCTTATCTAGGAATCTTATCTACTCCAAGCAAAACCAGGGCAATGGCACAGCAAATAACAGATGTGTTTCTTACCGTGACCCTAACCAACTGCCAGAGCTATGAGTGTTATAGTTCCATTCTGTCACTATGGACTCTTTTTCTCAGGTTGACTTAGGTGGCCCCCTGGTGACAGAGGAGGATTCTGTATGGTGGCTCATTGGGGACAGAAGCTGGGCGTACGGATGTGTCTCGGGCATCCCGGCAGCCTATGGAAACGTCACCTTCTACCTACAGTGGCTCTATGAGCAGATGCAGGTATTGATGACACGCCTGTTTAAAACAGGTGGACATGAATAGTGTAATGGGAAGTTTGGACCAGTTGTTCTCCTTTCCAGAAATATCCAGATGAGGAACAACACAAAGATGAAGGTCAATACGTCTTTGAATTTGAATGAAGACAAATATCAGAACAGCTACGGTACAAAGACATATGCTACTGGGAGTCAGACTAGTATTCCGAAGGTTGCCGGATCGATTCCCCGCCAAGCCAAAATGACGTTGTGTCCTTGGGAAATTCTGGATAAGAGCGTCTGCTAAATGTAAATGTAATGTCTAAATGCTACTGCTTTCGAATGATTCAGCGCTATCCTTATTTATTGGTCATGTTCTACTGCGCTTTACTACAGAACGTGTAGTTATCTCTAAGTACTGAACATCAGTGTAGCGCTTGTCGTTATCTTTGGAAATCCCATCATTAAGGGAGACGGATGGACATTTCCGGATGTTTTCCACTGCATGAATCCTAAATCTCGAGGTGAAGTACTACATTTCAATACTAGATGTCACTCAAAGCACACACATCTCACATTTTATATATTTTGTAATGATTGCATATGAAATATCCATATTAATTGCAAGAGGAATGTTATGTTTAATCAGGTTCATATAATTACGTATGTACAGATCACAAATTCAGCACATATAAACACACAAAAATAAACCAGATGAACATGGCAAAGCATTCTGTACCTGTAACAACGTTGTTTTAGACACAGTAAATAACAGTACATCTTTGATTGACCATTACGGACTTTGGCTTGTAATAGCTAACAAACATATTCAATGATTTTCAATAAAAATACTAAAATATAAATATGTGTCCTTACAAACAACCTTTAAGTGTCGTACATTATCAGGGTATTGGGGTAGTAGCGTGCAATCAAACATGAATGAATTTAAACAACAGTATGTATATATATTAGTAATTGTACACAACATAATTAACAAACAAATTGTCTTCCTTCAAAATACTCCATCCTTCTACACACTGAGTGATTGAGATCTTTGTGAATTTGAATGTTGTGATCAGTATTAGAAAAACAAAGTGCACTTGAACAGAAGATCTCACACACATATTTCCTATATAATACATAGCTAGGACATTGGAGGGGACCGTCACGAAACAGGGATTTGGCCTTTGTACAGCAAGATATTCAGCTCCTCAACACAGACTTCAACAGGGAAGGCATGTACTTCAGAGTTACTTAACTATTCCTATCTTTCTTTCCTGTATTGTCCTCTAAACACAGATTAAGGTGGTTGTGGTTTTGATGGGGCACAAGGGGAATAAATATGCATCTAGTCTCTTGTCTTTACTCGTCAAACCAGGAAGTACCGCCAGCTGACCAATCCCAGCCAACAGTCCCGTCCCAAAAATATCCAGTGAATCATCTCATCGGTCAGTGCGAGCCCATCGCCCCCTCCGACGACGGCGCCGCAGAGTGCCCGGGCGGTGTCCCCCCCGACTCGCCACCCCCCAGGTTTCGTCTCAGTCACTTGATGCGATGTCGGACCAGTGAGGACTCGTCGGTGATCTCCCCCGGACGGTCGCTTCGCCGGCAGGGCAGCACGAGGAGGAGCAGCAGGAGCAGGAGGACCAGGCCGCACACGGCCATGAGAGCGTAGGAGATCACCCAGAAGAAGGGCTCCTTCAGCAGGCCTCCGGCGGCACAGTCCGCCGCCACGTCCTCCGCTGAGAAGGGTCCGGAAATCTCGGACACAGCCACCCCTCCATTCACTGTGAAAGGGAGGGAGAAAAACGAACCGAAGGGAGGGACGAGCAAGAGCAGAGATTTAACGTTAGGCAGCGTGTACGCGTATGCAGAACCCCCAAATCCGTAGGGCGTCACTTTTTTTTCCGAGGTCGAACATAGACACCAGAAGGTTCCGGAGAGACAGTGCCTCTGATGTTCTGGTTCCAGGACGATGAGGACTCAGATGAATGTGTCGAGTCTTTACCTGCACAGGTGCTGAGCGCGAAGCCCACCCTCTTCTGGGCGCGGTCCAAAACCACGTAGAAGCCCTCCATGACGGTGGCTCCGATGACGAGGCCGTTGGCCGAAGACGACACGCCGAATCGGAAGCAGTCCAGCGTGCCGTCGACGTCTGTGATTGGCTGAATGTACAGCTGGGGGAGGGGCAGGCCGAAGCGCGGATGTAATCAATACCTTTATCGTCATTGCTCAACTGTGCTTCTCAGTGGTACACACACACACAAACATATAATAGATATCGACAAAAGGCATAGAAATAAGGTACACATAAATATGAGTTGCGCGTGTCAATGTATTTGTTCTGAGCCTGGGGAAACTTAGACGAAGCGTGGTAGTGCGTTCACCTGGGGGAGGATAGTGATGCGGAAGGACTGGCTGGTGTTGGTGGCCCTCAGGTAGAGGGACAGCTTGGGGAAGAACCTCCAGGGGGTCTCTCCCTTCATCCAGCAGGCCAGCTTCGTGCCCAACCAGAACCCCGAGGAGAAATCCTGGATCTGGACGGCAGAGGCAGGAAGTGAAGGGGGGCGTGAGGGACAGTGGAGAAATAAGGGCGGCAAAAACGTGCCGTCTATTTGTCATTGAAATGTACTCGCGTTCATCGATGAACGTGCTGAAAATCTACTTATTGTACTTCGACGTGATTCAAAGGCTTCATGTAAATTAGGTATCTTCATTAATAAGAAATAAGGTGAATTAGTGTCGGCTATTAGTATATATATATATATATATATATATATACAGTGCCCTCCAAAAGTATTGGAACAGTGAGGCCAATTCCTTTATTTTTGCTGTAGACTGAAAACATTTGGGCTTGACATCAAACGATGAATGTGAAACCAGAGATCAACGTTTCAGCTTTTATTTCCAGGTATTTACATCAGGATCTGATGCACAAATTAGAAAATATCACCTTTTTGTTCGAACCCACCCATTTGTCACGTGAGCAAAAGTATTGGAACATGTGACTGACAGGTGTGTTTTGTTGCCCAGGTGTGTCCTATTACATACATTATTCAATCAATAAATACCACTGAATGTCTACACTCAGGTTCAGATTGGGTAAGATAGGTTTTGTCTATGCAGACTGTATTCAGAGGTGAAAACAACATGAAAACCAGAGCGCTGTCTTTGGGTGAAAAACAAGCAATTGTGAGTCTTAGAGAAGAAAATCAATCAGAGCCATTGCAGAAACATTGGCCATAGCCAGTACAACCATTTGGAATGTCCTGAAGAAGAAGAAAACTACTGGTGTACTAAGTAACAGACGTCGAACAGGTAGACCAAGGAAAACATCAGCAGTTGATGACAGAAACATTGTGAGAGCTGTAAAGAAAGACCCTAAAACAACTGTTAGTGAGATCAGCAACAACCTCCAGATGGCAGGAGTGAAGGTATCACTATCTACTGTTCGCAGAAGACTTCATGAACAAAAGTACAAGGGCTACACCAGAAGATGCAAACCACTCATTAGCAAGAAGAATAGGAAGGCCAGGCTGGAATTTGCCAAAAAGTACAGAGATGAACCTCAAATTCTGGGACAAAGTTTTATGGACTGATGAGACAAAGATTAACTTTTACCAAAGTGATGGAAAGGCTAAAGTTTGGAGAAAGAAAGGAACTGCTCATGATCCCAAACACACAAGCTCATCTGTGAAACACGGTGGAGGTAATGTCATGGCTTGGGCTTGCATGGCTTCTTCTGGGACGGGCTCATTAATCTTCATTGAGGATGTAACACATGATGGCAGCAGCAAAATGAACTCGGAAGTCTACAGAAACATTTTGTCTGCCAATTTAAGGAAAGATGCAACCAAACTGATTGGCAGAGCCTTCATCATGCAGCAAGATAACGACCCAAAACACACTGCCAAAACAACAAAGGAGTTCATCAGGGGCAAGAAATGGAAGGTTTTAGACTGGCCAAGTCAATCTCCAGACTTAAACCCTATAGAGCATGCATTTTACCTGCTTAAGAGGAGACTGAAGGGAGGAACCCCACAAAACAAACAACAACTGAAAGAGGCTGCAGTGAAAGCCTGGGAAAGCATCAAAAAGGAAGAATGCAAAAGTTTGGTGACGTCAATGGGTCACAGACTTGCTGCAGTTATTGAAAGCAAAGGATTTGCAACTAAATATTAAGTCTTATTCACTTAAATATGTTTTAAGTATATCTGTTCCAATACTTTTGATCACATGACAAATGGGTGGATTCAAACAAAATGTGATATTTTCTTAGTTGTGCATCAGATCCTGATGTAAATACCTGGAAATAAAAGCTGAAACGTTGATCTCTGGTCTCACGTTCATTATTTGATGTCAAGCCCAAATGTTTTCAGTCTACAGCAAAAATAAAGGAATTCGCCTCACTGTTCCAATACTTTTGGAGGGCACTGTATATATATATATATATATATATATATATATATATATATATATACACAGTATATATATATACAGTATATATATATATATGAATGTTTAGACCCTGTTAAGTACCAACCATGGGCGTTTTGTTAAAGATAACAGCTTCAAAGGTTGTCCTCAGCCAACCTCGTCCTCACAGCCCAACAAAGAACCTGCCGTTTGATTCTCTCTGTGTGTATGATTGCTCATGGCCACCGCGGACCTACCAGAGAGCTGGTGGAAATGGCTTCCACCACGGCATCGAACACGTTGACAGGCAGTCGCAGCAGAGTGGTTCCACTATCGACTATGGCTTTATCCATGTTGTACTGCGAGACAGGGTGAGACGCAAAAACAGGGCATGTTATTGTTGGGATCCTCAGACGACCCTGACGGAACAAGCAGTCGTTTGGTCAGGCGTAATGACCCTCCTCCTGGAAGGGCTGACAAACACTCCTGTCATATCTCTTCAAACAACGATTCGATTTTTTTTTTCTATTCAAAGAATATTTACTGTCTCCAGAGGGCAATTCTGGCGCAGCATAACATGCATTAGAGAAACATACTGTACATATCAATAACTAACACAGTAAAAACATGTAGCAAACATTCCAGTTTGCAAAGTGCTACTGCCCAGATGTCTTGTGAAATCCACCTTGGTTTTTCTGTATGCAAGGCACCTAAAATCCAATTTCCCAAACATCTACGAGTCTTAGTTATACATTTGAAAGAAAGAAAGAAAGAAAGAAAAAGAAAGAAAGAAAGAAAGAAAGAAAGAAAGAAAGAAAGAAAGAAAGAAAGAAAGAAAGAGAAAAAAAAACACGTTTATTCTCCATTGAAAATGGCTGTCGGTTGGCTTTATAGAACAAGTTGGATTTATAGAACGAGTCAACATCATAACCTTGGACCCTGTGAAACGGAATCGTTTTTGCTCGGAGCTCAGTCGGATATTCTCATACCTCTCTGCAGTCCAGGTTTAAGTTCTGGTCGCCCACCTCCAGCTTCAACACTTCCACCTGGTAATACCACTCTTGTCTAATGGGGGTGTACCACACTGCCCCCTGGTACAGAGTTGGTTCAACACCTCCCATGACCTGAAACAGAGCAGACCGTCATTCACCTAGGTGAAAACAGCAGATAGCAAGCAAGAACAACAGGGACAGGTTTTTTTTTTAAGGGGGGGGGGGGGGGGGGGGGGGGGGGGGGGGGGGGAGCAGGTTTATCCCTGCGAGGCATCTCGCCATCTCGCCCATCTGCCGCTCTCACTGGGTCACGTGGCGGGCGAGCGGCAGGCGGCTCCGCGACGCCGACAGACCTGCTGTCGGCAGGGTGCGATCTTAGCCTCATTAGCCACTTGCTAACTAGATTGGGCGTCCTGTAGAGGAAGCACATTGGGGAGGCAGGGGGAGCAGCTAGCGATCATGTTTCCAAGAAGCATCAAGCTGCTCAAGCAAGCCTCATCCTTCCCCTGGAAGGTTTAACCGGATCTGGAGGCAGCAGGGCCTCTGCCTCTGCCTCAAGTGCCTGGGAGGGAACAGCCTCGGTTCACATCTAGTGTGGGACTCAACAGCTCCTCCTTTGTCGTCGTCGTCGCCCCCCGCTCCCCCCCAGCCCTGCTGACTACTCACAAGACTGCCCCCCACGGGGTCGGCGGAGCTGCTGGCCGACAGTCCAGCTCCACACATCTGGAGCGAGAAGACATCTGGAATGCCCGTCTGTCGCACCACCGAGTTGAAGAAAGGCTCCACGGACGAATCGGGCTGGAAAGGCGGGAAAGAAGATATGATGGTCCCTGACCTGCTCGAGTCAGATGTAAATGTCACATGAAGACGTTCCATAAAATGGTATCGCTCAATCTGTACGCATTTGTTTTAGTATTTCTGTTTGTGAACTAAAAGAAGACTAGTATACTGCTATACAGTATTTGTAATTGGCAAATGCCTGGAGCAAATGTACAACAACTGCTCAGTTAAGTCAGAACAACACCCAAACTAAGACACCAATAACCACCAAAGGTGTTTGCGTTTTACAAATGAAATTCCCCCACAACAATCATAGGGCTAAAAGCCAGTTTCCCGCAGAAAATATGTTTGTTAAGGTGGTAGGGTTAGGTTTGCTTTCAGACCGGGAGACCTAGTTGGTGCGATAGACTAATGAGTACTGCAGAGAAGGGAGACTGGCGTTGGTCACGGTTTGTAATAGAAGGGAGAAAACAGGACAACGGCGGCTATCGCGTTTTTTACCACGTAGTTAAGGCGGCAGGCAAGTGTTGCTTAGGCGGCCGCCTTAACTGAAAAGTGCAGCGGGAAACCCTGCGTAGGGCCACTGTGGTCAGACAACACAATAAATAGCTGTGCTTTTCAAATTGAAGCGTGGAACTCCCGTGAGCGCTAGGAATAACTCGCGCCATTACCTCCCCCTCCCCACCCCTCCCATGACTGAACCATTTCCGACAAATCTTCATAACCTTGTATGGTCACGTCTAGGGTCAGAGTCATGCATGTGACGCGTGACAAATGTCAGAACTTGAACGAAAGCCGATCTTATCTGGGCAGCGAGCGGAGCGTTAAGGTCGGAAATGGCCCACGACCGAGGAACTCCTGGATCGCTACCATCCGCGAAAGTCCTCCGTCGGCGAAGTCTAAACTCAAGTCAGCCCAGACACCTTCCTTGACCCATATCATACGTGCACCTACTCCGCTTGGGTTTGTCTGCTTTGTGATAACATCCAGTAGCACAATGGGCCCAGGGAAACCTTGGGGCAAGTCTGTATCGTATCACCTTGATTCATATCAAGGTTGCACCAGAGGGTGCGAGGCGTGCCCTCTCCCAGCCTTACCCGTGCCAGCAAGGGGTAAGCCAGTCCCAGAATGCCTTGCCAATTGACCCCGGGGAGGAAGAACCCTTCAGAGGACAGGATGGCGGCGATGTTGATGCTCAAGGTGCCGTTGGGGCCCTTGGGGATGGAAACCCGATCGATGCCCAGCTCCCCCTCCCAGTTTCCCTGGGTGTACCTCACAGACACCGTCCTGCCTGCGGTCTGGTACGTGCTAGAACTGGACACACGGTTGGAGAAGCAGGGTTAACCAGCCTTTCAGAGACAAAGCGAGATATATATCCGGTCAAACGAGTGTTCACACATAAATGCACATTTCGGTCAAACAGGCCGACTCATTGTTGTTGTCGACGTTAATCGATGCTTTCCCTTTTAGTTTGGTTTGACTTCCTGATGCGGTGATCTTCTCTGAACTTAACACAAAACCTGACGTTCCAGACAGAGATCACGGGGCCTGGATCTGTCACACACACACACACTTACAGTGTCGTGTCGAAGAAGTGTGTGATGAAGGGATGGGCTGAGGCCGCCACGGCAAAGTTGCTACTCCCTGTGTCTACCAGGATGTTCAGCTGGTTGACAAAAGGGAAAACGTTATTAGTCATTTGTCAACACAACCCAACCCCTCCCTGCAAGGCAAACATCCACACAGGACACAGAAATATACCGGTAAAGGACAGCTCCTTAGCACTCAGGCTAAGCTCTATGGGTCTATGTCTGACATTGGGTTTTAATTAAAGACCTGGGCAAACGTGACCATTCCCACATGTTTCTCCTGTGTGTAGAGACCTGACCTGGTATTTGTCACCTGTGTGTTACCAGACCAGTGTGTGTGTGTGTGTGTGTGTATGTGTGCGTGCGTGCCTAGCATCAGTTGAACTAATGTTATCTCACAGCGTCAAGTCAACGACGGGGAACTAATGAGATAACAGTGTTCTGTAACCTCGGCAACAGGCACACAAGGGTCATTACTTAGTGTCATCATTTAGGGGGGCATGAGTTAGTCCTCTACAGTGCCACCACTCATGCCAAACTGGTTTATTTACTGAATATTGTAGCCTACGTGAAGCAGGGAGATGCTTATTTGCTTGGGGACAGGTGGATAGACACCCTACGGCAGATGTAACAGGACAGATTTTTGGAGTTTTGATTTGTTCCATAGCTCGACATAGCTAGGTTTAACCATAACCAGCTCAACTCAAGAGACGGTCAAGTCTTTCTTTGTGGCTGATGCCAGAACGAGTTCCAAACGTCGGGCATTAGAACGCCTATTCCCTTCCTGCTCTCCCTCTCCCTGGTTCTGCTGCGGGGAGCCCTTGTGTGTCACAACCTGCTGAGCGGGAAGTTGCGGTCTTCCAAAATAAAGACAACATCAGTAACAACAACATAACACACGGTCGTCCCCGGGGAAACCCAGCACATCTGCTTCCTGGTCCTGCGAGGCCAGGACTGAGCCACCGAGCGCCCTATCTGAGTGTGCTTCCTCGTCGGGGCTGGCCCCGGTCCCAGCGCTTGTAACCGTGCCATCCCCGAAACCCCCCACAGCCACCACACAGATGGCACGTCTCTACGCGCGCCGGGCCAAAACCACCAGAACCCAGGCAGCCGGAGCTTAGCGGGGGTGGGAGTGGTGGGTGGTGGTGGGGAGCGGGAGGAAGAGAAGGGGGGGGGGGGACCGGGGCATTTCTCCTCTACCTCCCATCTCCTGGACCCCAGAGCGTCCTCCGGCCCTCTCCTTGTCAGCCGGCCAATGTGGTCGCCCGCCCCGCCCCGCGCGAGCTTTCTCCCGTCGTCATTGGCAGAGGCACATCGGCGGCGTGCATCTGCTACCTGTTTGTAGCACTTAGCAGATGTGAGGCGCTCCAGACGACACCTCAGCCCGTCGGGCTGCCACGCCAGCCAACAGATGTGGCAATTAGTGGCTCATTTGAATAGTGCCTCGTTTAACGCCGAGGTCCTTAATTACATCACTGATAGGCCTGTTTGAGGTTGTGTTGGAGGTTGTGTTCTCTCCCTCTCCCTCCCTCCCTCCCCCTCCCCCTCTCTCCCTCTCCCTCTCCCTCTCCCTCTCTCTCCCTCTCTCTCTCTCCCCTCTCTCCCCTCTCTCTCATATATTGTATCTCCCACCCCACCCTACTGTTGATAGTCAGGAGTGTAGCAGGGGAAGTGTTTGATGCTGTAAGCTAATGATGTCAGACTTAGCGGCAGTCTGTGCAGCGTGCACACATGCCTGTGATAGGCCACAAGGCAGTGAGGAGGCAGAAATGAGCCCGATAAGCTGGTGGGAACCAAATAGTCTAAGCTGAAACCCTTAAGTCTTAAAGCCCCAAATCGTCTAACCCTTAGTCCAAAGACCAATGTGCCATAGGGCATTTTACTGATTAACTAATTAACTAATGTTTTAAGCTTGTTTCAGAGGAACACCTCAAGGAAGCTGATGCCTTCACCAATTCCTGTCATCAGTTCTTAGACTACAAAACCGACCTTTTAATATTTTCTGTAACACGTCATGTGAGAGACATTTCAACCTTTCACTAAACGTGCAAGTACAGTTAATAACCGTACTGAAGCTTTACACCCCCACAGATTCGGCGAGTTGTTTTGAGGGGTTCTGTGTGAGGCTGCTCTCACGGAGACTTTGTCCGAGCTAATCCTGGTCAGCTGCTCGGCTAGGGGAGCTCTGGTGGTGCTCAGACTGCATCATGTGAGCTCATGTGAGTAGGGGCTTACCCAAAGGCCCAGGTCCTAGGGCTGGATGCAGCCTCCCCCACATGCCCCACTTGCCTGCCTGCCTGCCCCATGCCCTAGGGCCCACTGCCTCCTCAATCTCTCCCTGCATCACATGCTGGCTGAGACAACCTGTCTTTGTGACTGAAGACAATAGAATATCAGGAAGGTTAATGCATCCTCACAGTAGAGTTTTTCATTTATGAATTCATAGAAATATGGTTCAGCTGTGTTTGTATTCTTGACATTGAATTCCATGAGTAGAAACATTATAATAAAACTAAATAAAGAGGCTGTGCCGGGTCACTCATTTTAAATGCTGAAAGAAAATACCTTCTGACCGGGAGTCCCGATTGACATCTCCATGTAATAGCCTCTTCCAGAATCCCCTTGCAAATTGTTGACCATGTCCAAAAAGTTGACGATTCCATTCGGATCAGATGCCAAAGCCAATTCGTTTCCAGAGGTTTGCTTTAGTTGAAGAGGAGTCAAGTCCAAATCCATTGAAGAATTAAACTTTCCCGTGAAAATTTTCAGAGGAACGGTAAAGTAACAATTCGACATTCCAAAGCAGGCAATGAGAAGGAATGTCCCAATGGGAATATAACTGCTAAAGTGTGCCATTGCAAATGTTGGCTGCGCCCAGGACGAATGAAACCGTATTACAATTCCGACTTGTTCAAAGTTTGCTCCTTAGTTTTAAACTTGGCCATCATGGCCACTCCACTCCAGTGATTAGCATCATGGATTGGCCGTTTCCCTACCGAACAGTAGAAGAAACATGAGAAATGATCATTGATAGGCTACTGCTGAAGAAGAGAGTACTTTCTGCAGTCACAGCGCCCTTCTCAACTGATGTTATGCCTCTGCTCTCTTTCACTTTGCAGCATAAATGACTTCCTGAATTCCATAGGTCGGATGTGACGACTTCACAGAACTTTCACAGAAAGTGCCAGCGCTACACCTCGTTTGCATGTTCTCCATTGGAGTTGGAGTGCTCTTTACTGTAAGATATACATTTTTTTGCAACAATTTACAAATTGTCGTTTTTTTCGCCGTTAATTTGAAATGGGAAATATTCTCATACAATAAGCATTATGTATGACGTGAAAAAGCTTAATTGCTTGAGAAAAAGACTTGCATACATATTATGAGGATATCCTATCGAGCTAGGAGTCCCTAACAACCAATGTATATGTGTATAGTAACAGAAACTACCCTTGTGTGTGGATTAGCTGAAGCGTGGTATGTTCAATGAGGTCAAACCATCAAAATGGTGCTGACAAACTGTGTATGAGTATTAAGAAGATCATGTTATTCATCACTGCCTTCTCAGTACATCTCTATCCGAATGTCCTCAACTCTGAAACCTCTTGAACTGGCCCCTCAAGAGCTGTCTCGCCCACGTGACTGTAAAGGTGTGGTGTGGGGATGACTACCACACAGTCAAGTCTTTTGGAAGGCTTCTGTGTGTGTGTGTGTGTGTGTGTGTGTTTGTGGTGAGGGTGGAATGAGCCCCCTGCGGTTAAGAAGATTGATGTGTCACACCACAATCTCCACAGTTCCCTCTCTCCTCGCAGCACAGAGGCAGCTACTGTTCTCTGTCTCCAGAGCCCCCATGTGTTCCACACTTCTAATGTCACATGCTCTCTCAACAAGGATCCCCTCCTTAGACCTTAGACCTTATCGTCTGGGAAACGGCATCAGAATTGAGGACCTTCGTCTCAATGCGAGACGAAATGCTGTCCTCAAGTGACACATCGTAAAAACCGACTGACATACAATAGGATCTGCGTTGTTGACATTGGTTGTGTTCTTTTTTGGAGTATAATAACAATCAAAGATAAACATTTCCCCTGAACCTCCTTCATCAGGACTTGAACAATCAACAGAAAGGTTTCTCCATTTTGCATATGAGACAAGGTCAAAAAAAGAAATCTCGGTCAGACAGATTTCCCCGTCTTTTATAACAGGTTTTATGAACATATCATGTAGCAGCTTTGGTTACCAGTACAAGTTAAGGGTTTAGTCAGCCTGTATAGACCCGGAGCAGTAGATAGCTTCTGACAGCCTCTAGCAACATGTAGGCCTAGCCCTACACAAACAAAGCTCTCACACTGATTTTCATTTAGATGCACTTCCACTAGTGTCCATAAGAGGGTACTCTTTGCCATTATCTTCTTCAGATCTCAAGCAATGACACTTGGCATACTGGCGCAAAAAACATACGTCTGATTGTGTGATATGAACAGTCCAACGGTTTGGAGGGCAAGGCTACTTCACTGGGAGTTTGGGTTTGTAATCCCTTTATAGCTCTCAAAACGTGATTACACGTGTGGGATCCTGCCAACGACCGAGTGGAGGGACAGAGAGACGACAAGGTGGAAAATGTGCCTCCTTTTACCATCCCTCCATCTCCATCCAGACCCCCCCCCCCCTTTGTTGTTGTCAGGGCACACCTATGTCTCCACTCGATACAGTGTAACACCAACTGACGTGTGACGTTCGTGTTCTTTGTTTCGTCTTTGACATGAACACCGGCGGCGTCTGAATGCTTCCACCTGCTCATGGGATCACATTCGCCCCCGAGTTGCCCGACTGTTTCCGAGCTTGTCCACCTCACCCCGTCATCTCGGCACACCCCAAGCCCCGATCCTGCAGGTCTCGCGGAGGCTTAATGCCTGCTCCCCGGCTAAGTCTATAATGCTCATCTGAGACAGTGCATCTGTTGGCATTTCCATGCGATATTGGATACCGTGTCATTTCAGCCAGGGAAGAGCTGGACAATCAAGGATTAAGGGGTCGAGGGCTGGGGGGTGTTGGGAGAAGGGGGGTGGGGGGTGGGGAGGGGGAGGGGGAGGCTATAATGACCTGGCCACATGTTTCTGGAGCAAATCTCATTTTCTCCCCGCGCCCCAATGCTCCCCAAGACTCCTTTGATTAGGGGGATGGTTAATGGAATTGTCTTGTTTTCTGGCTGTCAGTGTGGTGATGGAGGTCAATGCACGAGTTTCTGCCATGACATACAAGTGGAGAATGGGAAAACAACCTTTGCCACTGAAGTAATTGATCCAAAATTGCATTAGCAACGCAGCCTCTTGTTGTAGTCAGTGTGATTTGAGTTTTTTACTATTCACTCACTATTTACTTTGTTTTTTGTTCATTACTTTTCAGGCCACGAGACAGATACACAGACAGATAGGATATCAGACAGACAGACAGACAGACACGCACAGCAATAACACAATACCGTTATAGGGATAAATTGACTTTGATTCATTAATTTAATATCTCAGCCCCTGGTTGCTTAGACATCTGGCAACAGAGGATACATCATATACATTTCATGGGGAAAGATACTGTATGGTGCACATACTCTAGACACTGGTGACTAAGACTTCCCACGGGCAACATTTAGCTACTTTCAGAGTAGAGGGTCATGACTGACTCTTATGAGCAGCACTGGGATGCAGAATGAGTCAAAGCTTTCACTGTGGGAGTCATGATGCCTGCCACCCTGCTGCCCTCAGGGCCTCATGTCCCTGGCCCAACCCATACCCTCTCTCATCTCGCTGGTGTCACCCACACACTCCATCTGTTTCCCCTCCCTGCCACGGCGCCTGGCAGATGTGCACAGCAGAGGGGCACAGATGTTCCCATGGTGGCGGGTGGGCGGGGCTAGTGGCTCAGTCCTGGTCTGTGTGTATGGTGTATTATACAGTACTGCGTGCCATGTGGGGTGGTGAGAGAGTTGCGTAGTGATTCCAAAGGACATATGGGATGTACACTTGCAGTAAAGTACCATGTGATATATTTGCTCTGAGGCCAGGTGAATAAGTCCTACTTGCATACAGCAAATGTATCCCTTTCTACTGCATTCCCCATTCCTTCTTGTTATCGACTAAAAATGATTCTTTAATTTGAACCGTTCATTTAGCTGAGACAACAAGGCAATGAAGTGCTCTTTCCATCCCGTATTCCTAGAAACAACAATGTACATGAGAGAACAAGAACAATGCAACAACAAGCTTTGCGGTAGAGTGTGGACTATCGGAGGTATTGCCGTTCTCCATGTCTCTGCGCTTATAGCCCTGCCAGTCTCTCAGCGTACAATCCGTATCCTCACCATCTCCCGCCCACCAGTGTAGTATATGTTCTCTGCTTCAGAGACCCCCTCCATAATGAAAGAATGGAGCTCCCAGGCAAACGCACCCTCCCCAGTGCTGCCCCAGCCAGAGTAAGAGATTTGCAGAGTATGCTTGCCCCCTGGCTGCTAGCTAGTGATTGTGCTGCAAAGAGGGGGGAGATAAAGAATATAGAGGTGGGGTGGGGTGGTGGGAGGGAGGGGGTGGGGGTGGTGGTGGGAGGGGGTGGGATGGAATGGGGGCCCTTCATACATTTTTATGACCACATAGATAAGGTCAGTTGTGTGCCATCGTTACTAGGCAACACTGCGACCCTGTGTTGGATTGAGTTGTGAAGGCGAGAAGTCAAATCCCACCTTCTTATTACAGAGCAGCTTCTGCCACTGTTAACAAGCAAGCAGGCGCCTCGCAGCTCTGTGGACTCGGACCCGAAAAATAGCTGTGCTGCTTGTTAATGGGAACTAAACCGTAGCTAGAATATCGGATCGATATCGTTACAGTACGTGCAACAGCGTTATAACGTTGTGGCAGTGAAATGATCTTCTCGCACGTGTACGATAATGACTTTGTCTTTTTAATACACATTGCTGTTATTTTGAGATAATGCTAATGCCATCTAAGGAGAAAAAACATGCTGTGAGAATATATTGATTTTGTGGTCTTCAAGCTGAGAGAGAGAGAGAGAGAGAGAGAGAGAGAGAGAGAGAGAGAGAGCAGGCTGTGTAGATGTAAGAACCAAATCACCAAATACAGACCCTGTGGCTCTCTCTCCTCCCTTCCCTCGTCCTCCTCCCCTTCCCACTCACTTCCCTCCAGCTCCCTCCCCTCCCCCCCCCTCTCCATCCAGTCCCCTCAGTGCCCCAGTTCACCACGTCAAGGTTGGCTACAGACGTACTCCCCTGGGCCGCGGGGCTGGCCAATAGGACACAGTCTACGGTTGCCATAGCAGGGTGGGGAGTCGGCATCCAGAAGGGGTACTGGGTAGCTCCCAAAGACCAGGAGAGGAGGACACGGGGAGGAGGAGAGGAGGCAGGAGGAGGAGAGGAGGCAGGAGGAGAGGAGAGGAGGAGGGGAGGAGGGGAGGAGGAGAGGAGGAGGGGAGGAGGGGAGGAGAGAAGGCAGGAAGAGGGGAGGAGGGGAGGCAAGAGGGGAAGAGGAGAGGAGGCAGGAGGAGGGGAGGAGAGGAGGAGAGAAGGAGGGGAGGAGGGGAGGAGAGGAGGAGAGGAGAGGAGGAGGGGAGGAGAGGAGGAGAGGAGGAGGAGGGGAGGAGGGGAGGAGGCAGGAGGAGAGAAGGAGAGGAGGCAGGAGGAGAGGAGGAGAGGACAGGAGGAGAGAAGGAGAGGAGGCAGGAGGAGAGGAGGAGAAGAAGAGAGGAGAGGAGAGGAGGAGGGGAGGAGGCAGGAGGAGAATGGATGTAAAGTTAGAAAGAGGGAACTGTCACGCATCCAGTAGGACATGATTCTTTTCAT
Source organism: Hypomesus transpacificus (assembly GCF_021917145.1). Classification (NCBI taxonomy): domain Eukaryota; kingdom Metazoa; phylum Chordata; class Actinopteri; order Osmeriformes; family Osmeridae; genus Hypomesus; species Hypomesus transpacificus. The sequence goes on along the minus strand of NC_061074.1, from coordinate 11,794,863 downwards.
TGTTTCCAGATCGTTTTCAAATAACGAATCAAAGGGGAGATGTATCAAGATTCTGGTTTTAGTGTGAGTTGAATCCCGATTTCGAATTTGCTTCCTGCCTGAAATGAATCCACCCTGTCTGATCCGTCGCCCACACCAACAGGCCTCAGCTCGACCATCGTCTTCAACGAAATATTCAACCTTCTGAATGACAACAAGACACAGAAGCATCAGAGTATCAAATCATCCAGAGCCTCCACGCTGCAGAGGGCTCTGCTTGGGGAGTGGCTGCCGACCTTCTCTCCCCCCTGGGAGCAGTGCGGTAACAGAAGACCACAGACACTCTGCTAGGTGTCACACCATTCCAGACCGGCCAAACATGTAACTCTACACACTCCTCTGTGGAGCCGCGGGAGCAGCCTGGCTCTTATCAGTCTCATTGTCTTACCTCACAAAGGGGATCCTTTACCCCATGTTGTGAACTGTTTCTATTCTGAGTTAATGGGTCACATAGTGCACATGCAACCTGATCCCACTCTGGGTGGCTGAGAAGAAGGCTGGTCGGACAGTCTGCTGACGAGAGGCGAGTCTGTGTTTTGTTGTAAGAGACACCGTGCTTCGGAGGAGTTGTCAAAACAACGGGGCTGGCCTTTGGGATTACTCCCCCCCCCCTCCCCCCGCGTGTGTCTGTCACACACACACAAACACACACAGACACAAAAAACTCATTTTGGTGTCATGGTCAGGTACTGTTATGTGCAAGATTTGGGTGTTGCTGTTTCTGTAAGAAAAACTCTAGAATGCCAAATACTGAGCCATACTGTGAGAGTATAGATAGTGTGTGTGTGTGTGAGTGAGTGTGTGTTTAGGAAAGTCATGACCTTGAATATGGAGGGTGTTTGTCTCAGTTCCATTGTCTGTTCTCTGCCCCCCACCATGACCAAACAACAGCAGCAGCATTCCACTGGCCCAGGGGCATCATAGTCAGGTTTGTTCACCAGTGTTTAGGCCACTTGCTAGCTAGCGGGAATCAAATAGTCTCCCAAACTCAACCCATCCCCCAACCAAATAGAGGCTGTAACGTTCAAAACATGAAAAAGAACAACAGAAGGATGTATGTTTTAATTGTGGGACAGAAAATCCACAGGGGAGGTTGTACAGGAACATGCCTATTTGTGTTACAGTCATTTGCTCATGTAAATGTAAATGGTTAAACCTATGCCTTTCTCATGTTGCTTCTCAAAGGCAGAATGACCGCCATTGTACCGTTAAGGGACCGGCATACGTTCCAAGGGCCCCGTTCTCAACGTGTGAAGGCTGGTATTGTCTTTCACAATGGGATGGAAGACGTCATTGAAATGTACAGCAGCCACTCTGCATGTTGTGAATGCACCTGCTCTGTAGACCAATCCAGCTTCAGTTCCAACATAGCCATGGAGGCAACATTTGATATTTATACATATTACCCACTCACCAAATTCCTCTAGAACTTGTGACATTTTTAAGTACACCAGGGACGTATGTAATTATGCCAGTAATTATAGCCTTCAAAGTGAAAGGCCAATTTACCCCCTGCTAACCATATGTCAGACACTATTTATAGACAAATCATAGGTGGTGAGTCGGGACAGTGACGTTTTGTGATGGTGGAGAGGCGGGGTCCTACTGCCGGTTATTGTGGAATTATTAGCAGTAGCCTAAACATCACGTGAAAACCCTAATATTAATCCTTTCAAATCATTTTAAGTGTTTAGAAGCTTGCGAGACATTGTATGTTCATTTGCAACTGTGTTACTTAGAGATGCCAAAGTCCTGTTTGTCAAATACTGGCCTTACACACATTACAGGGTGTGGTAGTGACTACAGTATACAGTCCTAACAGTCGAGTACCATTACACTGAAACAATGCACGTGTTTTTATGCAATTACAGGGATGCACACACGTTAGGTTCAATGATAGTCCAAGGGAGACCAAGGGACATTGGTTGGCAATGTTCATTTCCTCTGAACATTACCACCAAGAGAAGGTGTCATTGGTGAGATCCACAAGGACGTGTCTTCCTGTGGATGACGCTGAACTGGAGTTCTGCCCGTCATCCTCTCCATCCTTTGCCAATTGATGCTGGTTGAAAGGATCTATGCTTCCAGTGACAGATGGAGGAGTAAGTTCCACCAGCAAAGACTTGGCCTCTAAAGTTGTTCTGGAGCTGATTCTAAAAATGCAAAGGTAAATGTTCATGGCTGACAGTATCATTGATCAAAATTGCTTTCCGATTGAGACCACATGTTCTGCAGTGATGTCACACCCGACCAAATAACAAGGCACACGGGTGACAGTGGAAAGGGGGATGCTAAGATTCTCCGACAAACACGCTGTCAGATCAAGATGCCTTATCATCACATACATTAGGCACTGTGTGTGCAACAGTGAGTAAAAATGACATTGCATAAAAAGATACCAAGCTATGAAGATATTGAGATATTGTGGGTGTTGCCAGAATCAGAAGAATTTGAACTGTGTACAATATGTAGAATGTATTACTGAGTGTACTGAACAGATAAGGGCTGATGTGACCATTTCTGTGAGCAGACCGGAAGACCATGTCCAGTAGCAGTGTTGAGATGAACTGAACACAGCAATCTGGAGCAGGGACTGCCAAGTCTACCTTCCCCCCATCCCCCCCACCACCAGCCCCACCCCCACCCTCCCCACCAGCAAACACAATGTAGATAACGAACGGCTCATGTTCTCCGATGCAGTGACTGAGCAAAGGGGCCTTTCCTGCTTCCTGCGGAGGATGTGAAGCTTCTCTGACTTGCTCCAAGACAGGAGGTGTGGAGAGGACCCAGAGCCAGTCCAGGTCTGTCTGCCATCCACACAGACACATTCGTAAATACCAACTCTGTGATGATCATCTGATAATGGTAACAAAGCATTTCGAAATAGATCAGAGATTTCCATGTTCGTTTTGAGATTTTTGTCATTAGACTATTAGTCCCAGAGTTGAAGGTATAAGGTTCATTTGGCCATATAAATTGTATTATAGAGAAAATCTGATTTTATGCTTTCAGTAATGAGCCATCTAAGTATTCACAAGTATACTGCATTGTCATACTATCCTGCCAACAAATAATAATAAGAAACGCATTTGGCTGAACAGGTGACCAGAGACATACTCTTGACTTCGAGGCAAACATAAAAATGGATCCTTGATGAAGGGGTTAGAAGGGTGAAAGAGGTGTATGGAAAGGTGGTGGTATTTTAACCCTATTCTAGCTGGGTAAAATGCATTTTTTTACAATCTTTAAATTGTTAAAGTATATTAGCCTATATACAAATTAGATTTAATTAAAAAAAAAATTATGTCGTTTTAATTACTAACATAATTTTGCCTTAAAAATCCCATATAAATTGATCTATTTTTATGCAGACCAGTTTTAAATGTTATGACTGGAATGAGACGGAGAGGAATTAAACTTTGGATTGTAATTTAGAAGGGACTCGTTGTTAAATGCGGAGTTAACTTTAATACCTTTGAATAACAAATTCACTGTTTATCTTATTAATAAGGGCAGCAAACATACGCGCGTAATGAAGGCTATGTGCCAGTGTATCACCGTGCGTAAAATGCTATCCTTGGCAAACCGCGCGTCAGGTGCAGATAATTTATTTTATGCAAATACGCCCTCGCTGTGTACGCTCTCACCTACAACGCCTGTGAGGACTGGCTGGCGCCTCTGCTCCTTTAAGGCAATGAGGAATTAAAACGGCTGCAGAGGCAGGAAGAGGGTTATTCTGTAATGCTCTGAGGCAGTGTGGGTTAGCGCAAGGACCAATGCGATTAAACGGCAGTGGGAAGATGCGCGTGCTTGCCTCTTGCTGGACGGAGAGAGGTGGTGAAGATGGTTTGACTTTGGACGCCAAATATTTCTGCCGTTTCAGTTCATTCGTATTTGCTTTTAATTCTTGCTGAATTGACCACCTAACTCTTTGTTTCAGTTCTTTTTTTTAATAATTTGTTTTCAAACATGCTTCATAATTTAGTTCTTACTTGATGTTTTGGGATTTCACATTTTAAAAAGCTAAATAGAAAACGTTTTATATCATCGGACATATTTGAGGACCTGCCGTTGCCCCTCCGCCACTAGCCTGACTCAGCATCACACCTGAGCTGCAGGCGAGCGCCGAATCCCCCGCCAGCATCCCTCTGAATGAACTGGGAGAAGCAGCAAGGCACTGTGTACCGCGCAGAGTCGAATCAGAGCCTTTAACAAGACAATCACAGAGGCACATTTCCTCCATGCGCAAAGGAGTTTTATAGAGAGGAGACGGTTTACACATTATTACCAGCGAATAATTGGACGGGTCTCTCCAATATAGTGGCAAATGTTTAACCTCAAAACAGACACAGAGAAGAGAATTGTAGGGAGGCAGCGGTCAAAGTGTGCGGAGGAAGACGAGAAAGCATAGCTTGGGGGATTGAACGGAGCAGGGCATGTGGATATTGGCTTTTATCTTTTTCCAGAGCATCTTGAATGGTAAGTTTTATCTGCTCAATTTAATATTCATGATGCAAGTAGGGTAATATATCATGGAACGTAAATTAGAGAGAGGGATGGAGGTCACCTGTGTTACACATGAGAACATTTTATGGTTGCCTTTAGGATGTCACCCGTGATAGGAAAAGAGGGACGGGCGAGGCAAGAACTGCGTTTTAATCGTTAGAGCAATCCTCCTCGCATCTAAGCTGACGTTGGCCTTCACATTATTAGAGTACACGCAAAATAAAAATACTTCAAATTGGATATGATTCATTGCTTCATAAACGGACTGTCAAGATGCTTGATCATATATGAATAGATTTGACCTTAAGGTTAAAGTCTTAATTGTTTTCAATTCAAACAACCAGTATTTAGCTTGCCTCTGATTGGTTTAGGCCTATATTTATATTTTATTAATATCTATGCCCCTTAATAGTGAGTGACGTATTTGATATAACTGAACATTTGGTTGAACACCCTTCCCCTCCCCCATGGGTTGTGCCTTTTCCAAGATCAATGTGTGACAAACGAATATGAGGGACAGGTACCTAAGGAACACTGAGGTCCAACATTCAATGAAAAATCTAAAAACAAATCCAATTAATTAATGCATCAAAAAATAATCTATTTTAAATATATTATTGCTTTTTAACTTTCTAACATGATTTGCAGAAATGTCTTGTTCTTCACACTGTGGTTTAGAGATTTGTATATTTGCTGTAATCAGAGCATTGCTCTCAATAAGAGAGAGAGAGAGAGAGGGAGAGAGAGAAAGAGAGAGAGAGAGAGAGAGAGAGAGAGAGAGAGAGAGAGAGAGAGAGAGAGAGAGAGAGAGAGGAAGAGAAATTGTCCACCAGAAGAGGCCATGTTGGTCATAGCATCCAGAAAAATGAGAGAGAAATGCTCTTATACAAATGAATGCCCGGTAGATTTGAGAGCCCATACATCCATATGAATACAAAAATATAAGTGAGTGGTTATTTCCATGGACATAAATACAATTGAAAAAGGTGATTGAAATAGAATGTGTATGTGTGTGGGAGGGTGGGACTGGAATGAGGACGGGGGGTGGGAGTGAATGAATGAATGAGTGAGTGAACGAGTGAGTGTGTGTGAGGGTGAGTGTGTGAATGAGTGAGTGTGTGAATGTGGGTATTGGATTTGTCACTTATCAGTGGTCTTTGTTTAATGTTTTTGGTTGTATCTATGTTGATAAGCTGTATAAGTATGTGCTCAAAGTAGGTTTAGGAACCAAAAGAGAAAATGTGTTTCTCAAATAAACAAACACTTATTGGTCGAATCCTCTCCAATGGGAGGGGATTATGACAAGATTGGGTGTGTGCGGCGAGCTTAAGAAACGCACAGGGAGGCGGAAGGAAAGAAAAAGGGAAACATATCTCTCAGAGAATGATTTTGGGGAAATATATTTTACTGATTTGTTGGCCAACATGATATCTGCTATATGTACTCAGAGTCGTAACATGTTCTGCATTAGACACTGAAACCCTGGGTTTGGAAAGAACACTACAGCATCAAAAGACCGGCATTTTAAACCGACACAGAGAACAGAAATCAAACCTATGCACCCCAAAACATACATACACCATCAATGTGTTCTGTCCTTGGCTGATAAAAAGAGAATGGGAAACTAATTCTTGTTTCAGTATTATTCCTTTTTCATTGCTTTGGCAAATCAGTGTCTGCTGTTTATTGACATTCAGGGGTATGTCTTCTCAACTCCATATAAAATGGTATCGCCCTCAGCCCAGCTTCTGTGGAAACTCATAAAAGAACAATAAGGATTTGTCGTTAATCGTAATCATCCTGAAGTTACATTAGATTAACTGCCATGCCAGACAGTGTCCATTTATTGCACGGGATGTAGACAGTGAATGGCAGCTGATATTAAATACAATATTTGTGTGCAAATAAGTAAAAATGTTGCTCTCTAGCCTTGTATTTTGTTCACTCCTGTATTCAGTCACAAAGTCTTTGCTTTGCTTCCAGAAGATGTTGATTATTAGGAAAATTAGCAGTTTATTGGCTGAGCTTACAGAATCAGATCTGAGTCAGAATGAATAACCTTGTGCACGGCGGAGCAATTTGGTTTTCTAGAAAATTCTCTGCTTTTTTGTTGTTGTTAGGTCTATCACATGCTCACTGGCCTGTCTCTATGGAAACCTCATGGGGAGGCATGGGGAGGTACGAGTTTTTTTACTGGCTTAATGCTTGAGCAGGTGACCCAGAAGTTCTTGATCTCATTACTTCCTGTGACCTCCCAGCACACCTTTCCTGGCATATTGATAATGATCTGAATCTGGAATTAGAACAAATAAATTGAAGCCTTTTCTGAGCTGAGTACATCACTATCTCTCTTCTGTTGCTTCACCCAATAACTTGATGATAAATACATTGATGGCATTTATACAGGCACAACATTTCACCATCACTATTATCAGATTATATCTTTTCAAAAGGATGCCTGGAAAGATCCGTATCATGACGAGTTACTTGGCTCATTGCTATTAACTATACTATTATACTTCCATTGTAGACCTTGTATTAAAATTGAAATGAAATCAAGAGGCATTCGTTTCTTAAAGGATAGCAAAGTAGAAGGGTTAATTTGGCTTCCTGACAGATGCCTTTAGGCAAAACCAATGCAAGCTCCTACTGGTTCACTCAAACATTGGAAATATTGCACATTATTATTATTTAAAAAATCATTTTTTTTTCCACTTGATTTACATTAAGGTTGAAAGGTCACGTCGAAAAATCACTTCCATCTCAATCAACCCTGACCTTTTTCAAAGTAAAGAGATACGCAGGCTCAACGAGCCCCCATCATCAAGGAAAGCCCTTTTTCAGCGCTTCTGCAGTATTGTAAATAGCTGCCAACATCACTTAGCCTGCCAATTTAGCATGACGCTACATTATTAGCAACCTGGGATGATGGAAAATGAGGGAGAATGGGATGAGGAGCCCGACGAGCTAATTTATTTCACTAAACTTGGACGTGGGAACCTGAGTTTTCCTGGGAGTCAATCTACTGGGGGCAATTAAGGCAGTACACTGATTAGGGACCCATCTGTTCCTAGTGGTGAGGTGCTCCCCTTGCGAGGCTTCTGTCCTTGAATTCTCCATATCTATTTAAAGAGCTGCAGGCCTTTATGTTGTAGCATTCGCCTCATGCGAGCTTTGGATGAGGGCTTGGCAGTCTCTTCAAATCAGATCAGTAGTATTAGAGTTAACAAAGCGATTCGGAAGTCCATTTAACAATTAGGGTTTATTTCCACTTGCTGGGTATTAGAGTCTGTGTAATCTGTCTGTGTTAGAGGATATCGTACGGCAAGCTTGTCCAGCGTGATGCTGTACTTCCGCTTCCTGTTCAGCTGATCCGAGTGAGTTCCCAAATGTTGACATCTTTCTGTTGTATTGTGTGTCTCTGCTCAATCTGAGAGGCCGGTTGTAGAAAGAAGGTTCTTCCCTTGTTATTCCAGAGGAATAGTCCCTAATTCTGGGTAATAGCTACCCTGATTTGTAGTAATGGATAGTCCTGGTTCACACATCCAGACTACATAATGAAGATACTTACTGAAGATGTTCTGCTGAAGCCTAGTGCTCTAATTAGTAGCAGGGGCATCTGAGACTATGTACGGTGTGTTTCAATGTGAAATCTAATTACCAATCACACTGTGTCCTCACGGATTCTGCTGAATCAGAGCAACGTAATTGGGTGAGTCCATGTTAATGGGTTTTGCATTCAAATGTTAACAATATCGTTTAGCATCAGATTGGAAAAAACTCCCCCAGATGTATGTTTGATCATGCCTGAGGCGTGATGCCACCGTACTGTACATCTGGCACAAGGGTTTCCTACTTGACATATAAGCGACTATAATGGATTTATTTAATCCAGTAAGCACCTAAAAATGTGACATGTCATATTACTACAGTGCAACTGTGAGGCTATGAGAGAAACACAGCATTATTTGAGAAACCAAAGACGTGTTTATATTTTTTTTCAGAAGGATTTTCCTAGTCACTTATAATTTGTGTTCAAGAAAATTCTGCCATAGATGTATTCTCTTACAGCAGAGTGATATCAGTTGAATAATCTTTCAAATGCATATTTAAATGACTGTAGCCGACAGATGACCAGACTGGTTGGAGGTGTGCCTGGTGTTGCTGCTCGTCATCCTCAGTGACCAACATTCACTTTGCACCTCATAAATTCTGCTGCTTAATCCAGTCCCTGAACGTTGTCATGGCCATGCTTTGAACTCCCACACCCCAGAGCCAGAGTCGGATTGATCCCACGATCCACCACGCACATGGCACATGCTCGGGTTCTGGATCACCGTGGAGACTGTCATTCAGGACGTGTGTCCAAGCCTCCTTCTCGTGTTTCACGTGTTCGTCTCGTTTTTTTGTCTCTCTCCAAAACCCGCCACCACCCGTTGATGCATGGTTTTCAGTCCCTCTTTCCTCCTTCTGGTTGCTTCCCAGCAGTGTGGTCCCTGGGTGTGCCAGACTGGTTCTTACCTCGGTGCTGCAGAGCTTCCCCAGGCCTCACATGCGTAGTGCAAATAGTAAAGTAGGCTAGGGGATAGCAAGGCAGGGATGGAGAGACGGAGTGACAGAAAGACAAATGGGTCCAGCTTGGTTTCTCGACACTGTGTTTTATTTTTAAACCTGGCACAGACGGTAAGATTTAAGACCAAGTTAGTGGCTGGTATTTTTAGCCGGCCATTTTTAAAGTGCTGTCATCTTGTTGGGTTGAGGAAAAGGTGTGTCATGTGCGGGGGGGTGTTTGTGCATCAGTAGGTGTGTGTGTTCGTCCGTCCGAAGGTGTGTGACTGTGTGTGAGTAGGTGTGTGTGTGTGTGACTGTGTGTGAGTAGGTGTGTGTGTGTGTGAGTAGGTGTGTGTGTGTGTGACTGTGTGTGAGTAGGTGTGTGTGTGTGTGACTGTGTGTGAGTAGGTGTGTGTGTGTGTGACTGTGTGTGAGTAGGTGTGTGTGTGTGTGACTGTGTGTGAGTAGGTGTGTGTGTGTGTGACTGTGTGTGAGTAGGTGTGTGTGTGTGCGGCGAGCAGATTGATGCTCCCCTTGCCTCTTATCGACCTCTTAGACAGCTGGCTCTCTCCATATGCACCACTCACTGACCATATATTTGCACTTTGTAGAATCCCTCGAGTTCACCAGCACATACACACACACACACATCAATCCACAAAGAGGCCTACGGGCACATATTGACAAAAACGCTCACACACATACACACCTTCCTGCAGTAAGGTGTTATAAGAATTTAATTCACTATGCTAAAGGAAGTATTTCTGTAGCTGGATGTAGCAGAAATATTAGAAAATTACAGTACATGAACATTTAACATCTCCCTGAACATGGAACAGTTTGAATGGTGGCAAATTTCTCATTATAATGTTGCAAGCCTATATTATACAGTATGTTGCTTTCCCTCTATCAGGCCTTCCCCAGAAGTGATTATGCTAATTGCTGTTTGATCAGATGATTAAATTTTAATTCGATTAATCCAGAGTACTAAATGCTGTGAATACATTTGGGTCTGCTTGGCTGCTTAGCTTTACACAGCAATTGTCCCCTGTCGCCCCGCCAGCACACAGGAGAGAGGGATGACCTGAGAGAAGAGAAGGAACAGTTTTTTTCATTTTTTTGTAGAGGCGTGTCTTCGGGAAGAGAGACATGGGGCATAAGGCAAACCTGGGGGAGGAGGAAGAAGGAGAGGAAAGAAGGAAAGAAGAGAAGAGGAGAGAAGAGAGGGGGAGAGAAGAGAGGAGGAGAGAAGAGAGGAGGAGAGAGGAGGGGGCGGGTGTTGTCTTGGGGCCTTTGGCAGACTGCATGCAGTGCTTCCATAAGTGTTGAATAAACATGCTCTGGGTAACGGATTGGCTGTGATAAATGTTTAATATGATAAGTCCTTAAAGAAGGTCCAGCGTGGTGGCGGTGTTTAAGTGAGTGTGGCATGCAGTAGCTTCTTAAGGGGCCCTGATTACGGGCCGTGCTAATAAGAGCAGAGAGGGCCAGCTGTTGTGACATCAGCTCGGACACACTTCGCCAGCTGCTCATCAACAGACGTCGCGGCCGACATCGCCGTGACGAGGATCAAACCGTGACATCTTGTCAACGCCTTGAAACAGACATGGTACGGCGAACAGCTCGACGTTTGCTCGTCTTTCGTGAGGCATAGCGCTCTCCCCCACGTGGTCCGTGTGCGGTCGACGTCCCTGAACTTTCCGTTGTCTTCGCAATGACATGGTGGTTGTCGACGTCTGGGTACAGAAGGCTTTGTGTGGAACAGTCACAATCATATGGCCTTTAGTTCCTCAATGTTTGGGTTACATAGGCCTTCTGTTATAAGGTGCATTGGCCCTACATGGAATCTACCACATGCAAACGCACCAGGATAGCGAGATGTCAACTAGAAATCTGACCATAAAAAAAACATGCTAACAAGATCACCCATACTGTTTCAAAATCAATATTCTCCACATCCATCTTTCTCCCTCTCTGCGCGCACCCATTTCCATCCTTATTTCTTTGTTCTTCATACCACCCTGTGTGGAGGCGTTGGACAGGGTTAATAAATAACTCATCGGATCATTAATTGACATCGATAATAGGATAGTATAAGGGTTCATGGTAGTAAGCCAATATTGGGCAGGTAAGAACACTGTCCAATTAGGAGCTAGCCTCACCTCAACCGTGTTGCATTGCTGTGACATGCAGTATTCATGGTGTTGCTCACATTCCTTCTCAATGTAACTCAAGTCATCCTCCTTCAGTCAGACAGATGCCCCTTTAGTTCGATCCAGTGTGAACAGGATTTTTTTTTTACTTTAAGGATTAGCCTGCAACCTTTAGACTTGAAAGTATAAAATAGTGTACCTTTTGCACGGTTTGTAATAAACTTAAAATGACTCACATAATTCAGTATCATTCAGTATATTAGTTGTACTGGTTCTCAGAGCAGGTCGTTGGCAGCTTGAATCTTGAATCTTGAATCTTGTCAGACTTTACAAAGTCATGCACATGTTGTCCTTAAATCACTTGTATTTATTTAAAGCCTTTTAGTTTTTGGCTGCGTGGAGCTAACTTATACACCCCCAAATTTAGCCCTGTCATCTCTCAGCTGTTTTACTGGATTAGTGTTAGCATCACCTTTAGCATTAGCGTGCCTTGAATACTTCATGTTGTTGTAATGTCAGTGTATTTAGTTGTGCCCAGTCAACCAGTGAACAAATGCCCCACTTTCAATGACTTGCCAAGAGTGCCAAATAATGCTTTCCATTATCCATATGTCATACAGTCAGTTTGTCTCAATAATATCATATTCTAATAAAAATAGTCACCTTTTCTAAGAAACAAATGAACGAGTAGGAGTTGCCTTTAAAAATACCACTCTATTCCTCAACTGTCATGTAGAAAATTGAAAAAAGCAACAACAACAACAATATTCTGCATGTTCACCTCCATCATTGACCAGTCATTTGCCATTGCACCCTGGGTAGGTTTTAGACTTGTTTGGTTGCAGCAGAGGGAGCTGCCTTAGCCATGATCCCTCATCACGCCGGCACTCTCCTGCTCGTCAATGGCCCTAATTCAGACATCAACGTCTGCCGCAGCTCACCTTATCCCACCGAGATAGGCCCCTCTCTCGCTCTTTAATGAGACAGCCAGTCTCGCCCGTTTAAGACATGAAAATAGAATGGGAAGCCGCACCACATGCATGGGAGAGGGCCCCTCCCGCTCTCACATCAGAAGAGGGATCTGTCGGAGCAGATCACCAGCGAGCAGGCGGAGAGACCTGCTTCCCCCTGTCATGTCCTGCTTTATATTCATGAGAGCAAATTGGGAGACAGTCATTTGGCGAGTTCCTGAGCACACTGCACTGTAGCCTGTAGGCCAAGTGGAACCGAACGCTTCCTCCCATTGGTGAGCAGCACCTCCCTCGACTGATATTACTGTAATCTTTATTCAACATTTAACTCGCAATTCTGCCCAAATGCTTCTTTGCCGAAAACATTTGGAGGACGTCGCCTCGACACTTTCCCTAAGCCTATTCACCTAAACCAGCAGTCGCATCTGAAACGCCGTGATCTGGTTCTGTTTAAATAGCAGCCCGTTAACACCTGACATCCACAGAGACGCTTGCGAGACCAGGTAGCAGTTCCAGGTGCCCGGCAGTTGGCCCTGCAGGCACTCTGCAGAATCCTGCCTTAACGACGCCCTGCTCCTGACAGCCTGTCGGGCAGGCAGCAGACGTCCTGGGAGCCAGCGCGCGGGGCTGACAACTCAGACTGTGGTCCTACATGCCCCCCCCCCCCCCCCCATGTGACACGAGGACCCTATAACATATGGGAACCCAATCCATCCCACACGCCCACGAGGTCTCTCTCTCCCTCTCTCTCTCTCTGATTCCTCCCGCTTCTCGCCCCCTCACCCGTCCCAGCGTCTCGCTTGCTCTTTGTCTCCCCGTCAGGACGGGTTCATGACAAAACGGACGACAGGCGGAATTGTGCCCTCCTTTTCCTCCTTTGGTAAATTCCCCTCAAAATCCTCTCCGTCTGGATGTGTTTGATTCTACCTCTGGGCTGTGACCGGCTCGAAGGAAAACATGTGAGGTTTCGACTGTCTTCGAGGGTTGAAGCATTCTTTGAAGGGAGTGCACTGCCTGCCGTTGGTGTGGTGTGGCTGCGTCTCAGGTAGAATCGTTATTGGTTAAAGCAAGCATTCATTTGGCTGGTGTTTGCTCCATCAGCATCGATTGCACGTTTTCCTGGATGACGCGCCTCAGTAGCTCTGAAAGCAGTGGGTGATGGTTGGTTGCACACTGTCAGGTGATGAATATCATTATGTTCGAGGGATCGCTCTCTTAATGCTACTGTACTCGAGGCGGTGTCAAGGTGTTCAATGCCATACTTAAATGTCAAATATGAGCAAACCACATGACCTTGTTCAATATTTCTTGACAAATATTCCTGTTATTGATTTCATTCAATCCATGATAAATTAGCATTCTCATCACAATAGAGAATGATATTTGTATTCAAATGAGTGTGACTATCAACAGCTACTGTAGAAGATCCTGTTAGTAATTGGCTTACAGCAATAACATAAGTTGATAATGCAATGCAAAAGGCTGTTGACTCTAAGAAGTGGGACGCTTTTACAATTACAGACTTTTACTGCATGACTTTGTATCAGTTTAAGTTATTGTGTTAATTGTATTATCGTAGCACACATTCAAAAGAGTGATCCAACCTTAATTCTACACACATTTGAACAAGTGCAACATACTGTATAGGCAGTCCTCCTCTGAAAACGAAGGTTGCATTCCTGTTTACTGAAAAAATATTTATGTGACTATATGCTGACACAATGGTATGTTCGGCAGATATACATTTGGTCTTTTCTCTACACATACACGTACACATATTCACACACAAACACACACACACACACTGTTGGCATTATTATCCACAGAAAATGCTGTTTGTACATGCTTACTGCTCAGTGTGGTTATCTTAATGTCACTGCACGTCAGTTTTGTCCAAATAAGCTTCTCGACACAGCAACATTTAGATGTTCAAGAACCACAAGATGCCTTCAAGAGACTGGCCATTCATACCATACTCTGGATGAGCAAACAATACCGTAATTGCAGAGTTTCTTACTGTATCTGTCTCTGTCTCTGTCTCTGTCTCTGTCTCTGTCTCTGTCTCTGTCTCTCTCTCTCTCTCTCTCTCTCTCTCTCTCTCTCTCTCTCTCTCTCTCTCTCTCTCTCTCTACAAGAGACAGGTTTAGATAAAATGGCCTTCTTCTGCCCCTGGCTTTGCCAATTGAAAAAGCGAAAGCTTGGTTAATTATAGATGCATTTAATACATTATTGAACAGTGTCACTCTTTTCGCCTCGTTCAGCTTGTGATCAATTATGCCAATTATACATTTCCTCACCAGGAGGTCTTGAAAGCGTTCTGGTTTTGAGGTGAGTTGTTTGGGCATGACAAGCATGATCTCTCTGTGAGGTAATTGAAGAGAAGGTGTACTTCGGTTCATGGAAGCCTTTTTAGGGAAAGTACCAATGACCTGTGCAGTCAGGGTTGGGTAGGTAAGTGCAGTGGCATGCCATCCAGTATAGCTAGATACACGAAAACCTTGGTTGCTGTTGGCAGGTTCGAGTAGCTTCATTAAACCAATTTTCAGAACTGTTTTACGTTTAAGGTGGGTATTTAGTCAAACCATAACCACACTTTCCAATCTATCATGTCACGATACGCTCACAGGACAGGAGCATATTTATATTTGTGTTCCAAAACTTCACAGATTCTCTCCAGCCATATTTTGCTATTGTAGCATTTTCTGCTTCCTGAGTGTCAATTAGCTAAGTACTCCAATCCCATTTTTCAGTGGGCTTTGATGTTTGGGAAGTGTATTTGTCAGTGGCTTTACTTTAATTAGTGGGGGTTAAAGATTGCTGTGAGATGACTACAAATTATGTGTTCAGTCTCATTCGTTCTCGGAACGTTAAGTCCTCTAAACCGTTTTCTCATTCACGCATGGGTTGAAATTTCTCTTTAGAATCAGTCAAATCTCACCTCAGCCTTGCAGACGAGGTGATCATTTTGATCGCATTCCAATTTCACATTTGACCAATACAATAGGGACATACATGTTTCTTGAAGATGAAGAATCTTGCCAATAATTGATGACCGACTTAAGACACACAGACATTAACGATTTCAAAGAGGATTTTGGATTCATGTTATTCAGCACACCTGCTTTAAAGGTGGGTTTTGATCTTTTCACCATGTCTCTGGGCTGTAATATCAATAGACTGCTAGGTAGGGTGAGACTGGATGCCCCAGCTGGAAAAGGGAATGAATTAGAATTTAATATGACTTTGATGTATTATTTTCATCTAGTCGCCAAAGACCCTCACAGAGAAAGAAGCTGTTCACGTGGTCTAGAACTTTTTTTATATTCTTTTTTCTGCCCCACCAATCAAATAGACAGCTTTATTTTGAATGAAGAAGTAGAGCTCTCATTGTTTTCGTACTCCATTTTATGAGGTGAGCTAAGGTTTGTTAACTTGCGCAACCAAAAAACTAGCCAAGACATGAATTTGATGAATACCTTGAGACTTTTTATGGCCCACAGGTCTACTATAAATGCATGCTTGCCTTCCTGTATATTAGAGATTGACCAAATCTTAATGAATGGAATGAGACAGAGTGGGAGGGCCTGAGGTGGAGAAGGGGGGAGTGCCGTTGGACTCTCCTGGTATTAAGCTGTTACTTCCACGACAGCCCCCTCGGTGTCGGAAAGAGAACGTGTGGGTGTGTGTTCATCATGACTCATCTCAGTGGCCTGTCCTGCCCAGTGCTAGCTAGCTCGCTAGCTGCCATTCACACTTGTATCTCTCTGGCAGGCTAATATGGAGCTAGGTGTCGGGACTGTGTTGCCTGTTTAGTAGTGAACAGGCAGGGATTCTCTCTACCGCCTCTGCCACCTTGAGTGCCAGGCTGAGTCCCATGTGCCCACGTGGTTCAGTGCTTTCCAACAGAGACTGATAGTTGCTGTGTCGTATTACGACACAAGGCTAGAGAGGGAGTTCCCAGGCACCATCCGTTTGTTGGTTTATTTTTCATCCCAGAACCACTGGTTCGATTGCCCTATTTGATCGGCATGGGAAGTGGTACTGACTACTAACAACACGTTTTCATGACGATACATATTTATTTGAGGTCTGAAAAGGTCTAACTGTTCCGCACCCTGTTGCTTGTCACTGCTGTGACTTCCAAACTGCATAAACAAGCTTTTGCTCCGTGTAACAACAGTTGCAATGGGATGCCTTTTTGTGACGAAACTCTCCAAAACAAAGGGAACCTTCGACACTTGCCGTTGCTCTTTTGCTCTTTTAATGATGATTGTGTATGCCGAGAGACCTGCTTGTGTGCGTGTGTTTGCATGTGTGTGAATCTGTGTCTCATTGCCGGTTCAAAGCCAATGAGGCAGAGAAAGAGAAAGAGAGAGAGAGGTGGTGGGGGAGGTGATGTGGGATGGGTGAGTGGGGGTGGTGGGGGTGGGGTTGGAAACCGCAGCGATTGGAAACCTTGTTAGAAATTTATGAAGTGCTAAAATGTTTTCTCCCAGGGGGATCCAGCCAGCTGTCAGTGGTACTGTAAGCCATTTACTGCTAGGGGCTGTGGCTCTGTCATCAGACTGAGACTGTGGTGGGGTAGACACACACACATGCACACACACACACACACACACACACACACAAACACACACACACACACAGGGCCCTGCTCAGCCAAGAGAAATGATCTACACCACTCAGAAATCAAACACCTAGCAATTAGCACTGAGCCGACTGATGCTAATTGGTCCCACTTTGTCGTAGTCTCTCTCTCCCCCCCCCCCCCCCCCCCCCCCCCTCCACACACACACATACATCCCCCCCCTCTCGATAACGAGCTAAAGGAAAACGCTCCGGCACACACTTGTTCATCATCAGCCGCCATCCTCTCTTGCGTGTTCGCCGTGAAGTGTGGTTTGCGATCAAAGCGCCGTCTGAGTAGTTGACCTTATTGGAGCAGTTAACATGGTGCGGCAGCTGGGTGTCATTAGCCCACACAAACAAGGGGCCTTCACCATGAAAGACGCAGACGCTGTGATTCGATTTTGGCCCAAATGGATGTTCTGTGACGCGGTTCCTACTTTGAAGTGAACTCTCTCTCTCTCTCTAAACGGTCTGTTTCCCTTTGTCTCCCTCTCTGCCAGTTTCCAGTGAAGACCTACATTCCAGCTTATACTTTGTCAATGCATCTGTGCAAGAGGTAGTGTTCGCCAGCACCACAGGGACCTCGGTGCCCTGTCCCGCCGCGGGCGCGGCCCCCGCCTCGCCGCGCTGGTACCTGGCCACGGGCGAGGAGATCTACGATGTGCCCGGGATACGGCACGTGCACCCCAATGGCACCCTCCAGATCTTCAACTTCCTGCCCTCGAGTTTCAGCAAGCTCATCCACGACAACACGTACTACTGCACTGCTGAAAACCCCTCAGGGAAGATACGAAGCCAGGATGTCCACATCAAAGCCGGTGAGCAAAACTGAAAACGTTGTCTAGGGTAGTCTTGGATAGATGCTGTACCGTTGAACATGCCCAAGAAAATGGGCAGTGCAGGAAGATGATTTGAAATAAGTCAGAACGGAGTGGTTTGGTCGTGTCTTTGTCGTTAAACGAGTCGCCGTCATTCGAGCGAAGCTACACATCGCTAATGCTAGATTGCAGGTGGCAAGGGTGCAGCGTTGAAGGAGTTTTGGGAGCGGTGGTCGGTCGTTGCGTGTAAACCATCTTCCTGAAACAAAGCCATCTCTCTTCCTCAGTGTTTCGGGAACCCTACACGGTCCGCGTGGAGGACCAGAAGGCCATGAGAGGCAACATAGCGGTCTTCAAGTGCATTATCCCTGCCTCCGTGGAGGCCTACGTCACTGTTGTATCCTGGGAGAAAGACACGGTCTCTCTCACCTCAGGTAAGGCACTATCACCATTTCCATTTTCGGAAGGTTTTGTAAACACATGCATGGATGCATCGTTCTGGCCAATGTTCCCTCTTCCCTCGGACTCATCTGCTTGTTGTCCATGGTGGATATTACTGGAGCTCTATGCAGTCCTCTTGCTAGCCAGAGGAGGTTAGTGTCTGTCACATCGAATCACCATGTGGCCTAGCAAGCTCCCTACTTCCCTGCCCCCTCCCTCTCTCCGCCCCAAACATCCATCCATCTCTAGCTCAGTAAAGTGGGACAGTTTACATGGTCTTATTGACCTACTTGCCCTCTCTACTGAAACCATTGAGCTCACAGGTAGATTTTTTTGGTGGTCAATGCTAAATGGAACTTTCTCTGCCATTCTCCCCTACCCTTTGGGTGATTCTATCTCCTATGGAGCATTTAGGAGACTGTTGTGTGACCAAGGACAAGTTCCGGGGCATGTTTTAGGGAGATATGTCTTTCCAAGTAGGTAGAGGTTGTCTTTATTCCTTGCAGGGGCATAAATCGGATATCAACTTTTGGGGGCGCAATTACATTGACATGTTATCAGTTACGGGGGGGGTGAGGGGGGGGGGGGGGCAGCAAAAGTTGTGCTGTACCACATCAACGTCAAATGTTAAAATGCTTGCGTCTATAATTAGTGCCTTCATTGCATATTATTCATGTTGAAATTACAGCAAGTGATATTTGGGGGGGGACAAATCGTATTCCCGCTGGGATTTCCTTCCCATGAATCCATGTCTGCTTGATTCACAGTTGGGGTCACCCATGTCAGCCTACTCAGAATGTTCTCAGTGTCATCAGCCATAATGCTAATTCACTTTCATCTGCTGTCTGAGAAAAAGGAAAAACCCCGGTTTTCCAGTTTACAGTAAGTAGCTAAATGAGCGTTTTAGCGAGTGAGGAAAACCTGCGAGCTCTAGACACCAGTGTGTAACACTGGGGCTGTCAAGACCATGAGCACGGTCAGAATCACTGCTCTCCTCCTGATAAATAATAGATGATGGATTGTGCTGCATGAGCAAATGCACCTCGTAGTGTTATGGAGCGGGTGTGTTTACTCCAAAGACAGGGCCAGGAATTGTATCCGTGTGTGTGTGTGTGGTGTGTGTGTGTGCGTGTGTCCGAAAGAGAGAGAGAAATAAAGAGAGAAAGAGAGAAAGCGACGGGAGAAGTGTGTGAGATGGAGAGAGAGCGAGAGAGCGAGAGAGAGAGCGTGAGACAGTGAAGGACAAAGAGAGGATGAAGAGAGAAAGGCATAAGGTTAGTCAACAACGATGACGATGGAAAAGCTGATTAGTTTGACCCCACCTGTTTTCTGACTCTTCGTCTTTGAGGATTTTGCAGCCACGCTCTTTCAATTTTTCATGAAAGAAGTGTTGGTCTCGGTGGACGCAAAATAAAGCTATCCCACCGCCACACTCAATTATTAATGCTAGGTTCTTGTTGGGAGCGGTACAGTAACATCAAGCCCACATCCATGCCTCTTCCATTGTGAATCACAATGCACCGTCTCAAAACATTGGCTGCAACATTTGAAAGCGTTCAGCCAAATGCTGAGCGTTCCGTCTATGGATAGTTTCTTCTGTACACGGATGGTTTTGTACACGACACTCTAAGTCAAAATAGAGCTCAAAATATGTGTGCTTACAGTAGGTTTACGGATTAATTATCAGCTCCTTGAATCATTTTCCGAACGAACCCATCAAATAAGCAGCATTTTACATGAACTGATTTAAAAAAAAGCTTTTCATAGAACAAGGAGCTCACTTGAAGCACAGTTCTTTTTTATTTTATAAAAAAATCATTATTATTCCAGTGATTCATGTGGGGAAGGAGAAGAGATGCATAATTACAGACAAGGCCCCGTCTTAATTAATCAACTGTGATTGAAAAGTTAATTACAATATGAATTACCTCTCAGAATAAGGACCGCTCGCTAGTCATTTGAAGCGGCCTGTTTTCAATGTGAAAGAGCGACGCCACTCGCGTGCCCTAATGTCGCCACTAACTTACCATTAACCCGTCATGCATTTTAAAATGGACCTCGCCGCATGTGCTTGTTCAAATGCGCTGCCGCGCCTCGCCCTCTCCCCCGGCTTTTGATAAACAATTGACAGAGCTAATAGAGAGATGAAAGAGGAGCGGAGAGGACTGGGGGAGAGGGAGAGAGAGAGAGAGAGGAGGAGAGAGAGGGGGAGAGGGGAAGAGGAAGGGAGAGGGAGAGGGGGGAGAGGGAGAGGGAGAGGGAGAGGGAGAGGGAGAGGGAGAGGGAGAGGGAGAGGGAGAGGGAGAGGGAGAGGGAGAGAGGGAGGAGAGGGGAGAGAGGGAGAGAGGGAGAGAGGGAGAGGAGGGAGAGAGCAAAGGAAGGAAGGATCGGAAGGATAGATGAGGGGAGCAGCAACGTTCTACAATGTAGCGGCCTTTTGTATGTCAGGCCTAATGCATCTCTGGTTTTGTGTACGTGTGCGTGTGTGTGTGTATCAAGTGTCTGGGCTGTTGAATGGGGACGGACAGGGAGGCACATCTGTTTTGTCTCCTGCATCTGCCCCGGCTTTTGTCTGTCTACCTTTCACATGTGAGCCAATTTAATGAGATGTCCTTGATGCGATGAAAAGCCTTGATCAAAACTCGGGCTCTCCACTCTTCAATGGGGCTCGTACAGCATGTTGTCATACAGAGGTGTATGCTCCTATTTGCGGAGGAGGGGTGAGGGTCGTGGAGGGCAATTATGAATCCAGTGGGTAGACATTCTCATCTGTCTCATCTTGGCTCCACAGGGCTAAGAGGGCTGTTTTTCCACCATCAGCTGTTCATCACAGTCCTATTCATTTAACGCCTACTGTAGCCTTTACTGGGTGGTTGACAGTGTCGGACGTCTCTGTGGTAGCACATGCTACACTATGGATGGTTTGCCTTTGACACATCGATTTGGGTGCATTTGCATGTGGTTCTACATGTGTGTTCACACGTGGGTTTGCGTCTGACGATTCGTGGCTGCATGCTCAACGGACACGTCACATCTTTGTCACAAGGCTATTGAGTGTACAGACAGACAGACAGATAAACAGTCAGACATACAGTTAGACAGACAGGCAGGCAGACAGTCAGGCAGACAGTCAGGCAGGAAGACAGACAGGAAGATAGTCAGGCAGACAGGAAGATAGACAGGAAGACAGACAGGCAGACAGTCATGGCAGACAGGAAGACAGACAGGCAGACGGGAAGACAGACAGGCAGGCAGAGGGACAGACGGAGGGACCCGGGGGTGTGTATGGGCGAGACAGCCAGTGTCTGGGGCTGCTTGTTGCTGGGCGAGGAGGTAGAACTGGGTCATCTGCTGCCTGCAGATAGGGCTTTCTCATTAGAACAAACACACACGCCTTTCATCTTTTCAAGCTGAAGATTAAGCTGGAGATGGTGGTGGGGAAGCTGTTCCTCGAGCATTTAGGGCACAGGCTTACTGCAAGGCTGGAGGGAGAAGAATGACTGTAAGCCTCACTCTCTCTCTTCTCCATCCCCTCTCTTTTGCGCTCAGCTCTCTGTCGCTCATGCTCTATCTCTATATCGATCTCGGTGTCTGCCTCTGTCTCATCTCTATCTCTCTTTTCTCACTACTCTCTCTCCCTCTGTCCTCTCTGCTGTGTGGGTGTGCATCTTCCCTCTCTCTCATCATTTCTTTACCTCACATTTCAACGCACTAATATGAGGACACCCTGCGTTGCACTGGCCGGCATCAAACCTCCGTTGCAGGGTCAAGGAAATGAGAAGGCCTTGTAGTGTTTTAGGAAGACAAGCTTAAGTCAGTGTCCTGGGTGATTACCAAGTCAGCTCTGTTTATTTTCCTTCCTTCTTTCCTGCTTTCGATTTTTTTCCGTCTATCTATCACACACTCTCAAACTATCTCTTTCTTTCTCTCTCTCTTTCCTGCCTCTTTTCATTCCTTTGGCCTTGACTGTTACTGTAATGCCTCCTCCAAGTTGCACAATATGCTTGGGCCAGGGCCCGAGTCAATTTTCTGCTGGCTGCAAAAACACAGTATTTTCTTTTCTCTATGCTAATACGGGCACAGTATGTTGTTCCAACATCCCTGGATATGTTTTCGTTAATATTCGTACTTTTCACAGGGGTCGGCTTGACAGCTGCACCCTTTGCATCCCAAACTGTTTAGAAAACAACAAACATTCTAACAATCTCTTGTGTCATTGGTCTGCTTGGGGCCAAACCTCACCCATAATTCGGGCACTGAACCTTTGCAAAGTCCACCTCCTTTTTGTCGCTAAGTAGGGACTAGTTTAGGACAAGCTAGTTTGTAGCCTTGGTCATTGGGATTTCTCTTTCTGATCTCACTTGTTTAGCTACAGCTAGCCACTGGCTCAATCAGAGTAATATCCATGGTGTCCCTAAAGAGCCAGCACATAACTGGGATTCATCAAGGCTGCTATGTGGCACCTCTCCATTTTTCACTTGGATTGACAGAGAGGGCACCTACGGGCAGACACAGACAGAGCAGTAAATTCCATTCGGATCGCAGCTCCAAAGTCAGGGCAACCTTGGAAGGAGGGCAGAGCTGCAGAAATAAGCTCTTTACTGGGGAGGGAAAGAGAGGAGGAGGAGGAGGAGGAAGACGAGGAGAGGATAAAAAGTGGGTGAGGCTCAAGTCTTCTTCTTTTGGTAAACAGGAGACTGCATCGTGCAGGCTGCATTGTTACCTCTCTCTCTCTCTCTCCCCCCCCCTCCCCCCGTCCGTCCGTCGCATGCACATACAGGAACACAAGCACATCATTCACATGGCACACACGCAAATGCTCACACACACACTATACACTCACACGGATTGACACGTCTTGTGGTTGGGGTTCGAACTAACCGGGTGCAGAAGGTAGTGCACGATCCTCATCTCACCACATAGCAACTGGGCGGCAACCCTTGGCGAATGAGTGGGTCCCACCCCTGCGGTAAAGCCTTATGAAAGCACACAGCACATCACTCGGCTGCTGCTCCAGTCAGTGCAGCAGCCACGGAAATGCTGACCCTCATCTTTCACAAGGTCCCAGTTCCTAGTCTACACATGCACGTCGGCTAAGAAGAACGCACGTGTGCGCGTGTGTCTACGGGTGTGTCGTCTGCCCATCTCTGTGCGGTGTGGGTTCCTGAACGTGCTCCCGCAAGAAACAGTTTGGGTGCATGTTTGCTCTAGTACATGTATGTTCCCTGCGTGCGTGCGTGTGTGTGTGTGCGTGCGTGCAGGTGTGAGTGAGTGACAGAGCGTGTGTGAATGTGTTGATGGGGGATGGTGGTGTAGGAGGATACCGTCCAGAAAAAAAAGAGCCAAGAAAAATCAATACTTGTGAGCATTAATCACTCGGCTGCCAGAGTGACTTATGGGAACATGAGTTGAAGGATGCATTTGTGCATTTGCAGCGTGAGTGCTGTGAAGAAAAAATAGGGAGTTTTGGGAATTAAGGCGGGAGACTGGTTTCCTCTTATGACTGTGTGAGGAAGAACTGAGGGAAGTTCCGTTTGTCTACTCGACGGAGAATCCTGCAAATGTGAGCTGTGTCTGAAAAAGGGTGTGTCGTGTGTATTCTTGAGAAATAGTGTGTGAAATGATTTTTGTTCTGATGTTGAAGTCAAATGTTATCGTTTTGTGTGCGTTTCAGCTGTCAGAATTGTATATTAATTGCACAGAAAAGTATTTCATCTTTGTCTATCAAACCGCTACAGAGAATATGATACAGACTTTATAGGGTATGTTTTTCACAATCGGTGAATTCATCTAGAATTCCTTTTTTTCTTATCATAAAAACAATGAAAGGAAAACGTACTCCCCCACATTTATAAATAAGGGTTTGCAGACAATCATCTCCGACATCAAATACTTCATTAAAAAATCAGTCAAACCGTATCCGGGCCTGTTTTTTCTGGAGGAGATAAAGCAACAGATATCAGGCCGGCATAGTGGCTGTTCTCCAGCCTGCTGCTCCACACGGCCTCCGGAAAAAACAAACAACTGTTGATCAAAGCCGGTGCCAGCCGGTTTCACTTCAATGTTTACTGATAAATAAGAGCAATATGGCGGCCATTAGGCGCGTTGGGGAGGAGAATGATTAGGCGTTGATCTGTGGTTGCGCTGTGGGAGTAAGAGACAGTTCCATCTATAATAAGTGGGGGATAGGTGGTGCGTTTTAGTTTTGGCGCCAGGCGTTTGAAC
Organism: Hypomesus transpacificus; assembly: GCF_021917145.1. Classification (NCBI taxonomy): domain Eukaryota; kingdom Metazoa; phylum Chordata; class Actinopteri; order Osmeriformes; family Osmeridae; genus Hypomesus; species Hypomesus transpacificus. The sequence goes on along the minus strand of NC_061074.1, from coordinate 11,770,530 downwards.
AGGCCCCCTTCACAGGGTTTATGGATGACAGGGCCCGTTTGGTCTGGAACTGGTCCAGAACCCAACATGGCTGCGGGCCAAAGAACAGATTAGTAATAAGCACAGTGTGAGCTAATTACGGGCAGAACAAGCAATTAATTTTCTGTTTATAAACTCCCCAAGATGTGAGGGTTGGGTTTACCCATGATGCCCTGGGGCAAGTGTGTCTTGCGGGGCTGAAAGACCAGGTGGCAGGTCAGAAACCATGTGTCCCAGAAGGAGCTTTGGATGAACAGTGAAGAAGAAAAGGGACACATTTATGCAACAGCGTCTGATCCCATCTTAAAAATGTGTGTTTTAGAAAAAGAAATAACGTCACTTAAAGATCCAAAAGCTCGCTGACCAAATGGATTTTCCACCTTCCAAACCCCCCTTCCAATCTGAGATTAAGGCATCATCTTATTCCCCACTCAGTGTAATAAATCTAGAAGAAGAAAACATACAGTAAATCGCATTGAGCCCCTTAAACTTTCACACTAATACCAGTGCCATTATGTCAACACTTGGTCCCTCAGCCCAGATTGGAACCAGTCAAGGTATTAAGGACACTGAAGTAAACTAATCACATGGAGTGTGTCACTGTTTCTCTTTCATCCTGTGTAGCAAAGAATGCATCCAACAAAATGTGCTGTCATCCATAGTCAACCGAACAGTAGCCTTCATTTCACTGGCATGTACGGTAGCTTTGCCTGACCTAGAAACCCAAAACGAAAATGGGTA